>NW_022060091.1:236405-327710 GCF_007399415.2 Gopherus evgoodei
CTCCTGTTAGTTTTTGTTAGTTCTGTATTTCTCTCGCACTCTCTATATCTGTTCTTTTCTTAATTGTGTCTCTCTATTAGTTGTTGATCTATCAATCTATCTATCTATCTATCTATCAATTTGTGTCTAGTTCTCAGTTTATTGTTACTTCTGTCTATTAAAAGGCTGCAAGGGCAGTTGAGTCAAGTGGGTTAGAGTAGTGGTGACTAAGAGCCAGGACTCTTGGGTTCTAGCCCCAGTTTTGGAAAGGGGTTGGGGGCTAATGGGTAAGAGAAGCAGGGACTGAGAGCCAGGCCTCCTGAGTTTTATGTATGGCTCTGGGTGGAAATTCAGTCCAATGTGTAGAGGAGAGGAACCAGATCTGGGTGTTCTGCTTCTGTCTTTCATCAGGACTGTGGGAGAGGCACCTCTCATAACTTGGAGCTGAGTGGTTAGGGCACTCTGCTAGCTTGTGAGAAACTCAGGTTCAATCCCTCCCTCTGACTGATGAGGAGAAGGGGTTTGATTTCTCACTTTACTGTAGGGTACCTGAGCCATTAGGCCAGGGGTAGGCAACCTATGGCATTCATGCCGAAGGTGGCATGCAAACTGATTTTCAGTGGCACTCACGGTGCCTGGGTCCTGGCCACCGGTCCAGGGAGCTCTGCATTTTAATTTAATTTTAAATGAAGCTTCTTAAAAATTTTGAAAACCTTATTTACTTTACAGACAACAATAGTTTAGTTATATATTATAGACTTATAGAAAAAGACCTTCTAAAAACTTTAAAATGTATTACTGGCATGCGAAACCTTAAATTAGAGTGAATAAATGAAGGTTCAGCACAGCACTTCTGAAAGCTGCTGACCCCTGCGCTAGGCTATGGCCTGTTCTGAAATCAGACTGTCTTAGTCTCTCCTGTTGAAGCTTCTCCACTTTTTATAAATAATTAGTCACTGGAGCAGGAACTTAAACTCTTCCAGACAACAGGTGAGTGCCCCAAGTACCATGCTGGAGAATCAGTCTCACTAGCGTTTGTTAGCCCAATGACTCTCTATTGTCACTCGCAGCAGTCATTGCTGATGGCAATGGAGAGTCACTGGGACAGAGGATGAGATACAGTCTGATGAAGTCATTAGAGGAGGGGACTGGGAGTCATTACACATCACTTTTGTTCCCAGCTCTGGGAGTGAGTTGAGTCCAGTGGGTAGAGCCAGAACTCCTGGCCAGGATTTTCAGCTCCGGGAGGGGTGTTGGATTTACTGGGTTAGTACAGGGAGCGAACTGGGAGTCAGGACTCCGGGATTCTTTTCCAAGCTCTGGGAGGGAGTTTAGTTGAGTGGTTAGAGAAGCAGAAAGGAACAAGAACGTCTGTCTCTCACAGTGAGCGTGGAAATCTGGCTGGAACAGGGGGTGGAGCATAAGAGCTCCTGGGCTGTATTCCTAACTCGAGTTTACCATATAATTATGACTGGGTTGGGTCACCTCCATGTGAAATGCTGCTCCAGTTTAGAGGAGTATAAAGTGGGAGTAATTCCATGGCATGCAATGAAATTATTCACATTTGCAGCAGTGCCCCTGACAGCAGAATATGGCCAGCCAGACCCCCAATTCCCCTCGATAAACTGAGGGTAGTAACATTTATATATTGTTATCTGGAGTTCGCCCACCTCTGAGTGACAGAGGTATACAAATACCTTGAAAGCAATTGTTCCTAATTTTTCTCTCTATCACCCTCGTGTAAATTAGGAGTAACTGCATTGAAGTCCATTGAGCTGATTCTACTTTCTCTGACCCCAGTGTAAATCAGGAGTAACTCCACTGGAGTCAGCGGGGCTGTTTTCCCCATCCTGAGAAAGAAAATGTCCAACCAAACCACCGTGACTGAGTTCCTTCTCCTGGGATTCTCTGAAGTTTGGGAGCTGCAGATTTTGCACTTTGTGGTGTTTCTAGTGATTTATCTGACAGCCCTGGTGGGGAATCGTCTCATCTTCATGGTTATAGTCTTTAACCACAACCTTCACACCCCCATGTACTTCTTCCTGATGAATCTGTCCATCGTAGACCTTGGCTCCATCTCTGTCACCATCCCCAAATCCATGACCAATTCCCACATGAACACCAAGTCCATTTCCTATGCTGGATGTGTTACTCAAGTCTTTTTCCTCATCTTCTTGCTCATTGCAGATTATTCCCTTCTTACCATCATGGCGTATGACCGGTATGTCACCATCTGCCAACCACTGCACTATGAGACAATGATGAACAGCAGAGCTTGTGTCCAAATGGCAGTTGGTGCCTGGATCAGTGGGATTCTCTACTCTATGCTACACACTGGGAACATGTTTGCATTGACCTTCTGTGGAGGCAACATGGTGGACAGTTCTTCTGTGAAATCCTGCAACTCATATATGAGTGAAGTTGGGGTTATTGCCTTTAGTATATGTTTAGTCTTAGGCTGTTTTATTTTTATCACTGTGTCGTATGTTCAGATCTTCAAATCAGTGTTGAGAATCCCCTTTGAGCAAGGCTGGCATAAAGCCTTCCTCACATCACTGTGGTCTCCTTTCTTGTTTGTAGTGTCGTCTTTGCCTACCTAAAACCCACCTCCAGCTTCCTATCTGCTCTGGGTCTTGTGATGGCTATTCTTTATTCTGTATTGCAACCAATCATGAATCCAATTATCTACAGCATGAGGAACAAGGAGATGAAAGCTGCCCTGAGGAGACTGACTGGGTGTAGATAATTCACCAATAATTAATTTTCTGTCTTTATCTAATAAAAGTTTGCTTATGTTGTATTTGTTCATTAATGTAGGTTATTTCCATGACCAAACAGCTTGCACACAATCAGATCTGATTCTGATCTCAGTTGCACCAATGCAAATCCATATTAACTTTGCTGATATCACTGCTGCTGGGGTGATTTTCACCAGTAGAAAATCTGGTCCAGTTGTGGAGTTAAATGGGTGTAAATTGTGTGCGCAAAAGGAATCAGACTTTCATTGTGTGTGAAAACAATACCCGTTACACTGCTTGGCCACTAGCATGTGTTCCATGGTCACTGAAAACAATGATTGGAGTTGTCTTGCTTGTGTGTAGAAATCAGGAGTGGCTTCATTGGAACCTGAGGAGTCAGACTGGTGTAACACTGGGGTAGGTGAGAGAAGACATTTGGGGTAGATCCTCAACACATCCGTGTAATTCCATTGACTTTGGTGGACGTAAAGCAATTTTCAGCATCCGTTGGTCTGAGCTACTGCTTCCAATGGAGCTGTATATCCATTCCCACCAGCTGGCAATTGGGCCCACTGTCTTATAAACCACCATTTGTGGCCTAACCATTAAAGGGGGACAAAGAGCCAGACTGTATCAGCCTGGCTTACATGTATATTTGGTCGTGTGAGTGATGGAGAGACTGGCTAGAAATTACAGGAAGGTTTCTATCCACCAGTGGGGCGAGGTTCTGGAGCAGCCTCCAAATAGAAGTTGTAGGGGGCAAGTGACCAAATTCATTTTAAGAGAGAGCTGGACACATGTCTGAGTGAGATTGTATGATGGGTCTGCTTGTGATGGTGGAGGGCAGAGCTCAGCAACCCTGGGTTCCACTTGCAGCATATGTCTTATCAGGAAGGGATTCCTCCCTCCAACCCAGTGTATTCTGGGAGCTTTTTTTTTTAACTCTCTGAAGCATTGTGTGGGATGTGCCAGGGCTCTGAGATGGCTCTGAGCCATTATCTCTCTCTCTCGGGTGGTTGGCTGGCTGGTTCATGCCAACATGATCAGCATCTAACTGATCATCATGTGTTGGTCAGGAAGAAATTTTTCCCTCGGTTAGATTGACAGGGACCTTGGAGGGGTTCGCTTTCCTCTCCAGCATGTGGTGCGGATAACCTGCCATGATTTTCTGGGTGTATTTCAATCATTTCCCTGCCATTGACAGATGCTGCTATGTTTTTAGCTGAGTTAAACAATCTGCCAATGGCTTGGAAAAATGTTACCCAACTCTGCCCACAACTAGGTTGGCCACTGATGCATTTCTAGAATACCGGACATTCTAGTACTTCTTGGAAAGCTGTGGCCCCATCCACCAGTGTGACCATGCATGACTCCCTAGTCCATGATACTGGACAAAACCACATCTGGTTTTCTCTCAGTACCAGACAGGGGACAAGCCCACAAAGAGGGGACTTGCGAAGGCCTGATGTAGATGAAAATGGAGGTGCTGTAGCCAATGGTAACCACAGTGAAATGAGATGCACAGGTGGAGATAGCTTTCTTCCTGCCCTTGGTAGATGGGATACGGATGATGGTGCCGATAATATACATGTAGGAGATGACCAGCAGCAGTAGGGAGTCTAGCTACACAAACAGCGAGATGATGAAGTCGATGAATTTCACCAGCCAGATGACTGCACAGGTGAGGTATAAAAAGTGGGCATGGTAGCAGAAGAAATGGTTAATGATGTTGAGGCCACAGCAGGGCAATTCAAGTTTGATTATGGTAGGGACCAAGATGGAGAAGAATCCCCGCATCCATGATCCCATCACCAACCAGATGCAGACCTTTCTATTCATGATAGTGCTATAGCTCAGTGGGTAACATATGGCCACCTATTGATTGCAGGACATCATGGCCAACTAGACATTCTCTGAAACGCCCAGCAGGAAATAGAAGTAAGACTGAGCCAGGCAGCCATAAAAGGAGATGGTATTCCTCTGATAGGAAGTTCTCCAGCCTAGGTTTCTTGGCTAGAACATTCTCCTTTCAGCAACTATGGGGCTGGGCGAGTCAGAAACTGCTCTGAACCAGCTCCTCCTTTTGCCATGCACATTCACAGTGTACTCTGTTTGGTGTGACTCCAAACGCTTCAAAGGCTGATGCGCCTAACTGAGAACCAAACACTGTGGTTGATAATGCTGTCACTTTATTTCCCCCAAGGGCGAGTAGGTGGACTGAACTCTACCGAGCTTTGGAGTCCCTGGTGTGAGGATCTGAGCCCCGGTTTGATCTCTTGCCATGCACAATAAATCAGCACCCAAATGTACCAACGGTAAGAAAAGTTAGAAATACTTCACTGCAGTCAACTGATTTCCCTTTCACTCATCCTGGTGTAAATCAGGAACAACTCCACTGGAGTCAATAGGGCTGTTTTCCCAGTCATTCATCTCAAGGTAAGTCCATGGTGTTACAGTGGTGTATGTTTGGTTTCAGAGAGAGGAGATTCAGGCCCTTTGACTCCAACCTCTGCCACATCCTCAACCCCTGAATGTTCTTACACTAGTCCCCAGGTGTCTCCTTCTCTCTGCCTCACACAGCTCAGACCTCCAAACAAAACCCCCAGCCCCTAATCTCCTTTCTCCCCTCTCACAGCCCTCAACCTCACAAATGCTCCTGGGCCCTGTTCTCTGAAATTCCCCCTCCCATGGCCCAGAACCAATTCTCCACCCAGAGTTCCTGACTCAGCTTCCTCAGAGAGGTAACTGGTCCTAACCTTTTTCTGCCTATCTGTTACTATCAACTGCTTTAACAGTGGCTGTTAACCTCAAGAAATGCTTTTGATTCAAATAAAGGTTTTATCCGACCCAAGTATGTTGGCCACAATGTGCTATAGAAAACCCAACAGTTCCCCCCGTACCTCATGTGGAGAAGATCTGTGAAGCTGGGTCTTCCACACTACAAAAGAGAGCCCTAATCTTTGGATTATGGGATGGTCTGGTGTAGGGCTCTTTCTCAGTCTTTGATGTTGAAGCTGCTCCACTATGTATAAATAATAAACAGAGACATGAACTTAGCTCTTCTACATCCTAGGTGAATGCTCAAAACACTAGATTTTAGAGTCATCCTCATGATCTTGTCCCTGGCCCAACGATTATTCATTGTCATTCATAGTGGCAATTCTTAGCCTATCTCACTTGCAGAGTCTGATCCAGTAGGAGTGCTCTGAAGTAGCCCAAATCCACAAAGGGGACAGCAGGGGACCTTTAGCTCAATTGTTAGGGTGCTCACCTGGGATGTGAGATGCCCTGGTTCAGATTCCCTCTCCGGGTCTCTAACGTCCCAGGTGAGTGTCCTAACAAGTGGGCTAAAAGCTATAAAGCCTTACTCCATCTCCCCCGGGGCATGTCTTGCAAAAAATGACATAGGTGCCTACCTCCAGCCCAGATTTAGGAGGTGAACTCCCTGAGAGGGGCAGGCTTAAGATACATCCCTCTCATCGGCATCTGGCTTTGGCTAATTTAAGCATCTCCCTGCCTAGCAAGATGGCTTTTGTGTATCCCATTCTTAGGTGCCTGTGTCTTCCCATTCATTGTCTAGGGAGCCTGGGTGCCTAATCAGGACTTGTGGATTCCATTGGCTGTCTTGGTGTCTTAAAATTAGGTGTTGCCACACATTGCAATGCCTTAGTCTGTTTGTGGGTCTGGGCCTTGGCCACCCAGTGAAAATCAGAAATAAGAGGTTAGGAACATAGGATCCCTCATCCCCCATGTGTGTCGTTACCCAGGGTTACAAGTTATGAGTAGAGTTGGCAGAATTGATTTATTAAAAAAGAGTAATTTTGAGCAATATTATTGATGTTTATTTTTAAGCCCTGCTCCCCCAATTTTTATTGATTTAAGATTTTAGAGTTTTGCAAAATCAGCGGTTTTAAGCTCCCCCCATCACCAAAATGTTTATCTTTTTAAATTTTCACAGTTGCAGGAAATTATGGTGGAGGGGATCATACAATAATTATTTAATGACAGTAGATGCTGACTTTCAAAAGGTTAAAGCTTTATAAAATGTTATAATACACATTGTCAACATCACATGTGAAAATATACAAAGTAAGTGTCCTTAAATCAAACTGTAATAAGTTCTCAGGTAGCATTTTTCTTACTTTGTCTATCTGTCAGTTTTGATTATCGATGGCAATATTTTTTCATTGGTTTGTGAGTGTTTGGTGAAATCGACATTTACTAATATTCACCAAGAAAAATTGAATCCCTCCTAGCCTATTTATGAGGGAAATCCTCCTTCCTCCTTCCACTGTTTTGTGTGGATTTCGGCATGCTCAGAACCCACCTACCAGATCAAGTTCCACAGGAGAAAGAAGTGCAGCAATGCCTATGTTCACTTGGTTTGAGGATCCAGCTCGGACTCAGACTTGAGAGGCAACCAGGCATCTCAAGTGAGGCAGCAGTGTGCATTCCTAGAAGCAGAAACATAAGCACTTAGGGGACTTTTGCAGCAAAACTTTTTTAGGCATTGAGTGAATTAAGGTACTTACAGGGTTAGGCAACAGCTAAGTGGGGGCTTTGAGGATCTCAGTGCTGCCTAAATTTTGAACGTAGGTGTCGAAAGTAGTAGTGTTGTATTAATTAAGATGGAATATGTGGGCCCAAAAAGTCAAAGGTGTTACCATAATCCTGTCACTGTCCAACATCAAACAATGTTAAACAAGGTTCAGGGTATGACACACAGGCCTCAGCCTGCTTAATCCCATGACAAACACACCATTAACATCCTTTTAACCTTTTATTAAAGATAAAGAAAAGAAGAAAGCACAGTTAAAGCATTTGAAAGGTAAGGAATTAAATAAGGTTTTCATGTTAACAACTTCCTTCGCTCCCTGTCCCTTTAGCTGAAAAGAGTTTTAGAAGGGAAAAAAAAACAACTACACTCATCTGTCAGTCTCTTAGATGGCATCAAAGATGGTAAAAACTATCCTTTGGAGGGAAAGTGAAGAAATTAGTTGAGATGGGCTGGAGCTGTTATTGTTAAAGTCCCTCCAATCCTATTTCATTTGAGGCAGTGGTTGGGAATTAACCTGTTTATAACATTTATTAGTGAATTTTCCATAGTTAATTCACAAGCAGGCAAAAATGATGGGCCCAATTCTCACAGCAGTAGTTAGGCACCTAAATGCTTTTCTGGATCTGAGTCTTAGTGCTAAAGCATCTGCCTTGAGCAAATACAATACATATAATTAGAAGTGAGCATCTCCTGTTTCCCAGACCAGTGCATAACCCACTGGACTATGCTGTGTACCAAAGAAGTGTAAGGAACACAATAATTATATGGTAGGAGGCACATGAAATGAATTAAGTTGCACATTAAAGGTCTCTGCCATCACAAGTGAGTCTATGACATATGGGCAAAGGCTAAAATATTCTGAAAGGTACCAGTAGTTGGGTTCACAGATGGTAACCTAGTTAAAATTTCTTGGAAAGTGTCATGATTTTTTATCTTTCCATGTACATCTCAAAAAGTGGCTCTGAGTTTCTCCAGTGAGTGGATCCCCTGGGGTACCTGTGATCATTAAAACTAATCAGCCTCACCCAGTTGAGGCAGACCTACTTCATAGAGAATGGCAAGTAGATTGTGAGACCAGAAGAACTAGAGTCAACATATGAAAGTACAATTCGCTTAGATGTGACAACACCGTTGGACAAGTCAAAAGACCCTGATGTTGCAGATGCTATTTGAGGGCTTCTCACGGCTTGACATGAAGGGAAAAATCAGAATGATTACTACTTTTCAGTCTTTGAAGCAGTTCAGAATAAACTACTTAGTATTTAATCCAAAAAAGAAGGGACTAGAATTTAAAAAATTACTCTACAAGAATTTGTTTTACAGTAGTTGGTGAGGACTGAGGCACAGGGCACAATCTGTGTGTAGCCGGCTTGGCCTTATGGTATCTTCCTAACATCACAAACCTAGACTAACGTGAGTAGCTGTTCTGCTCCCATTTCTGTTTATTTATTTCCTTTTCTTGTTTTTCTTTTCCCTCTTCTCTTTCCTTTTTTAAATATCTTTTACCTCCGTTTTGAGAACTTCTTTTCTTATATTTTCCTTTTCCCTTTCTCTTTTCTCTCCTTTCTTTTCTTTCATTCATCTTCTTTAACTCTTTTTTGTTTTTTCTTTTTTTCTTTTTTTTTTTAGTTCCTACATTTTTCTCCTTTCCTTTTTATTCTCTTTCTTCATTTCTCTCATTTCATTTTCACCCTCTCCTTTCCTTTATTGCTTTTCTCTGTTCCTTTATTTTAATTTTACTTCTTCCTTCTTTTAGACTCATAGACTTAAGGTCAGACGGGACCATTATGGTCATCTAGTCTGACCTTCTGCACAACGCAAGCCACAGAATCTCACCCACTCACTCCTATTACTTTTTTTTTCTTTCCTTATTTTTAAGGCTAGTCCAAATATTTCTATCAAAACTGTTTTTTGACAAAAAAATTAATGGGTTTTCAATTAAACTAAAACCTTTGTAGTAAGTGTCTGCTTTCTGTGGACAATTTTTGACTTTTCATTAAGAAAATAAAAACCAGAAATTTTGAAGTTTTCAGCTGAAAACTTTTCTTTTTTCTTTTTTCTTCCTCTCTCTCCCCTACATCCCAAAAAATAAAAAAAAATTGCCCAGGGAAACAATTCCATCCAGCTCTGCTCTTCTTTATTTTTGGGGCTTTTCTCTCCTCCACTTTTCTTTCCACTTCTGTTTGTCATATGTTTCCTCTTCTCATTGTCTTCCCTTCCCTGCTCACATTGACTTGTTGTTCTTCCCATCTCACCCATTGCCCACAGGGTAAATTTTTATATGAGGTATTGTTCTTTTGTCTTCTTCACTTTTCTTGTTTCAGCCTTGCTTTCCTCCTCTACAGTTTATCATTTTTTTCTTCTTTATTTCTCTTCCTTTTCCTTTTATGTTCTCCTCTGATCTTTTCTTTCCTCTTGTCTACTCTTCTGTTTTTCTACTTTTCTTTTCTCCTGTTCATCTGACACATTATTCCCTATTCCCTCGGTTCTCTCTCTACCCCTGACAGATAGATCCAATGTAGCCATGCGGAACCAAACCACCATAACCAAATTCATCCTCATTGGCTTCCTCTACCTCCGTCATCTGGAATGCCTCATTGCTGAAGGCCTTCCTGGCCTCTTACTTGCTGAATTTGTCTGCCAATACCATGATCATCACCATCATCCTCTTAGACAGTCACCTCCATAACCCCATGAACTTCTTCCTCTGGAACCTCTCCTGTTTGGAGATCCTTTTTACATCTTCTGTCCTACCCAAGGTGATAGCCAGCTTTCTGACGGATGACAGGTCCATTTCCTACCTGGCTTGTATCACTCAGTGCTACTTCTACTCCCTTCTGGACTGCAGTGAGTTTGTCCTGCTGGCCATTATGTCCTATAACTGCTATGTGGCCATCTGCAACCCACTGCGCTAAACCATGGTCATGAATGCTCAGCTCTGCTTCCAGCTCGTGGTGGGGTCGTAGGCAACGGGGTTCCTGGCCACCATCATCCTCACCATCCTGGTCATCACCCTGCCCTTCTGCAATGCCAGCCAGATTGACCACTTCTTCTGCAACGGCTTGGCCTTGGTCAAGCTGTCCTGTGTGGACACGAGCTTTGTGGAGCTGCTGAGTTTCATGACCTCCTCCGCCATCCTGCTGGGCTTCTTGATCCTGACAGTGGTGTCCTACACTTATATTGTTGCCACCATCTTCAGGATAACATCCCACTCAGGACGCAACAAGGCTTTCTCCACCTGCTCCTCCCACTTCATCATCATCACAGCTGCATCTTCATGTATGTCCAGCCTTCGGGCAGTAACATCTCGCTCAACAAGCTGGTGGCCCTGCTCAACACAGTGGTGACCCCTCTCATGAGCCCCTTCATCTTCAGCATGAGGAACCAGCAGATGAAAGATTCCCTGACGGCAGCCTTGAAGAGCAGCATGAACTTCTCAAGGAAGCATATTAACTTCTGAATGGGTTTTGTGAGGGGAAAAGAAGGGGAAATTAAACAAGAGTAATAGTTATAGTACTCTTCTAAGTTATAGTACTCTCCTAAGAAGTGGTAGTTCCCTGTTCAAATCCCTCTTCTCCTAAGGCAGAGGGGGAAATTGAAGCTGGATCTTTCGCCTCCTAGTTGAGTACCCAAATGGCTGAGCTCAGAGTGATGAATGAGGCATCCTTCTCACTCCCCAGGCCTCTTGCGAAAAACACCTTTGGTGCCTTACCCCAGGAAAGTGTTCATAACTGACAGATAAGCACCTCCTTGGAATCTCCCATTGGCTAGCCTACATGAGGAACCCCTGAGCATGCTGGCTTTTGTGAATCCCATTTTTAGGTGCCTATCTTACCCAGAAACTGTGAGGTTAATTTATTTGCATTGATTTTTGAGCTACTTTTTTAAATTTATATAATAAACACAGATAAATTTCCAGGAAATGTTTAACAATATATATTTTTTTAAATGAAAACAAAGGGCCTTGCACGTACACCACCAAATAAAACAATCATTCCCTGGTTCACACACCTCACTTCACCTGTCCTTCCACTGAAACATGTGAGGTCATTTATTTCCCCACCCATATATTCCCATTAATTCACATATGTAATTTTACGATTTAATTTTCCATTCAATTTAATTTAAAGACTGTCAAGTGTAAACGTATGTGCATCAACGGAATTCCTCCTGATTTATGTCAAGCAGTCTCAGTTCCCATATTTTCAATGTATCTCACCAGAACTTGAGCAGGTGTAAACCAGAATAAATTAATTCACTTCCCCATTCCTCACCCACTGCTGGCCTTAATGCCCATTATATGATATAGCCCCTCTTTTCTCATCCACTAGGACTCACTGCTCCATTCCCACTGCTGAGGAGGTGCCTTTACATGACAGCAGCACCCATGGTACAAATATCACATGTCACACAGCTGTATGAAGGTTCAGGGCCCTCAGACCGGTAAATGATATGTTTTCTTGGGCAAAGAAGTGTCACTTGCATTCCTCCCTTATTTCAGGGCCATAGGGGCAGAGTGTGCTGTCATCCGCTAGGCAAGGCTTGGGGTGGGCTCCACTCTGCTTGTTTATAAAGCCATTGGGCACTTACTGCAACTTCCAACACATGACAATGGCTTGAGATCAGATCCCTGTCTATAGGTCTGCCTATTTAGCTAACTCTGTTATTGTGGTGTCTGTTTCATTCTTACCTGATATGAGGTAGCCTTTATTCTGAAGTTCAAAGAACAGAGTAGGCATCAAGACAGATTCTCAAGGAGACCTGTAGCAGGATGCAGTCCTGCAGCACACCCTCTCATGGCGTGGCACTGAAGTCAACCTGCCTCAGTTTCCCTTCTGGGTTTTCAATGATTCTCTCGTCTTTTAGCACAGTTCAGTTACAGAGGTGACTCAGCCCTCAAGCTAAACCTTCTGTCCCATCGCTTCTGATGCAATCAAAGTCCAAAGAAAACACTAATCTTCCATCCTAAATCTGTGATGGGCCCACAACAGCCTTTGGCCCATCTCTTCCTGGTCTCAGCTTCCAACCCTCCTGGGTTCTGGTTAACCCCCTTTTCCTGCCCTTAATATCAGGGGCTGCTGCACCCTCTACAAGGGTGGTAGTATGAGGGAACCCACACCCACATGATAGGGGCACTGGCTGGACTCTGTTCAGGCTCTGAAAGCTTAAATCACTCAGGGATCTAGGCACACTGGCAGTGAGTGGCTGAAAGGGAGTGCTTGGCCCAATCTTCAACACTACCCTCTGCTATGGGCCCTGGTCCTGGGAAAGGAACTGTCTCCCACTGTAGCCACAAGCTGACCCAATTCTCCTCCCCAAGGCCTCTTCCTATATCTGCTGCCCTCCTTCTGGGTCCCTTGGGATAGGATGATCCCAATCTTATGTCCTAGGACTATGCTTCGCTTCTGTCAGACCTTACCCCAGTGCCCAGCTTCCCTTGGGAGAGGACTCCACAGCCCTCCTTCATAGTCCTGTGCCATGGTCCTCACCGACTTCCTGAGCTAACCCTCCAACAGCTTTCAGGTTCTGCCCCAGACAGCCTCCCTCCCAGCTTCCCCAGACTATAAGCTCCCCTTCACTGAGCTCCACACAGTGTTATGTGGTGGGATTTGTAGTCACCTAGCTAAAATACCCTAGTGCACATCCTCCGTTGTGTTGGGGAACAATTATATCAAAGAATCATGGAATCATAGAATATAATGGTTGGAAGGGACCTCAGGAGGTCATCTAGTCCAACCCCTGGCTCAAAAGCAGGACCAACCCCCAACTAAATCATCCCAGCCAAGGCTTTGTCAAGCCTGACCTTAAAAACCTCTAAGGAAGGCAATTCCACCACCTCCCTAAGGAACCCATTCCAGTGCTTCACAACTCTCTGAGTGAAAAAAGTTTTTTCATAATATCCAACCTAAACCTCCCCCACTGCAACTTGAGACCATTACTCCTTTTTCTGTCATCTGGTACCATTGAAAATAGTCTAGATCCATCCTCTTTGTAATCCCCTTTCAGGTAGTTGAAAGCAGCTCTCAAATCCCCCATCATTCTTCTCTTCTGCAGATTAAAAAACCTAGTTCCCTTAGCCTCTCCTCATAAGTCATGTGCTCCAGCCCTCTAATCATTTTTGTTGCCCTCTGCTGGCCTCTTTCCAATTTTTCCATGTCCTTCTTGTAGTCTGGTGTCCAAAACTGGACACAGGACTCCAGATGAAGCCTCAACAATGCCAATCAGAGGGGAATGATCACTTCCCTCAATCTGCTGGCAATGGCCCTACTTATACAGCCCAAAATGCTGTTAGCCTTCTTGGCAACAAGGGCACACTGTTGACTCATATCCAGATTCTCATCCACTGTAACCCCAGGTCCTTTTCTGCAGAACTACTGCCTAGCCATTCAGTCCCTAGTCTGTAGCAGTGCCTGGGATTCTTCTGTCCTAAGTGCAGGACTCTGCACTTGTCCTTTTTGAACCTCATCAGACTTCTTTTGGCCCAATCCTCTAATTTGTCTAGGTTCCTCTGTATCCTATCCCTATCTTCCAGGGTATCTACCACTCCTCCCAGTTTATTGTCATCTGCAAACTTGCTGAAGGTGCAGTCCATGCCATCCTCTAGATCATTAATGAATATATTGAACAAAACTGGCCCCAAGACTGACCCTTGGGGCAGTCTGCTTGATATGGGCTCCCAACAAGACATGGAACTATTGATCACTACCCGCTGAGCCCGATGATCTAGCCAGCTTTCTATCCACCTTATAGTCCTTTCATACAGTCCATACTTCTTTAATTGGCTAGCAAGAATACCATGGGAGACTGTATCAAAGGCTTTGCTAAAGTCAAGGAATAACATGTCCACTGCTCTCACCTCATCCACAGAGCCAGTTATCTTGTCATATAAGGCAATTAGATTAGTCAGGCAAGACTTGCCCGTGGTGAATCCATGCTGACTGTTCCTGATCACTTTTCTCTCCTCTAAGTGTCTTCAGAATTGATTCTTTGAGGACCTGCTTCATGATTTTTCCAGGGACTGAGGTGAGGCTGACTGGCCTGTAGTTCCCCAGATCTTCCATATTCCCTTTTTTAAAGATGGGCACTACATTAGCCTTTTTCCAGTCATCTGGAAACTCCCCCAATTGCTATAAGTTTTCAAAGATAATGGTCAATGGATCTGCAATCACATCTGCCAACTCTTTTAGCATCCTCGGATGCAGTGTATCCGGCCCCATTGACTTGTGCTCATCCAGCTTTTCTAAATAGGCCTGAACCACTTCTTTCTCCACAGAGGCTGGTGACCTCCTCCCCATGCTGTGTTACCCATTGCAGTAGTCTGGGACCTGACTTTGTTCGTGAAGACAGAGGCAAAAAAATCATTGAGTACATTAGCTTTTTCCATATCTTCTGTCATTAGGTTGCCTCCTTCATTCAGTAAGGGGCCCACACTTTCCTTGACTTTCTTCTTGTTGCTAACATACCTATAGAAATTCTTCTTGTTACTCTTAATATCCCTTGCTAGCTGCAACTCCAATTGTGATGTGGCCTTCCTGATTTCATTCCTGCATGTCTGAGCAATACTTTTATGCTTCTCCCTGGTCATTTGTCCAATCTTCCACTTCTTGTAAGCTTTCTTTTTGTGTTTAAGATCAGCAAGGATTTCACTGTTAAGCCAAGCTGGTCACCTGCCATATTTACTATTCTTTCTACACATCAGGATGGTTTGTTCCTGCAACCTCAATAAGAATTCTTTAAAATACAGCCAGCTCTCCTGGAATCCTTTCCCCCTCATATTATTCTCCCAGGGGATTCTGCCCATCAGTTCCCTGAGGGAGTCAAAGTCCATCCACTTTTGCTTCCCCTACTAATTCTTTCTGGTTTGTGAGCAGCAGATCAAGAAGAACTCTGCCCCTAGTTGGTTCTTCCAGCACTTGCACTAGGAAATTGTCCCCTACACTTTCCAATTTTAACACAGTTTCCAGTGCCTCACTGTGACCCCATTGAAATCAAAGGCCCTGATGCGGCTCTCACTCAGTTGGTGTAAGTGAGGAGGTGAATGGTGTTTTGGATGTGCTGGATCAGGCTGGCCAGATAAAATACACTTGCTTGACTTAAACTTTATATTCATCCACAGGACATATATAGTGTGAGCAGCCTCTTAGATATGTTCTAGGAATTATTTTGGAGAAGTTATGTGGCCTCTGTTATACAGGGGGTCAGACTAGATTAGCACAGTGGTCCTTTCTGGCATTAGAATCTATTAATCAAAGCACTGCATTCTTGCCCAGATCTTTATCCAGGTGGAAAAAAGAGGGTTAATGGGTTACAGATTGTTGTAATAAGCCATACATCCAGTATCTTTACTAAGTCCATGATTTTTAGTTTCTAGCAAAGTTATGAATTTAATCTCCCAAACTCATCATTTGAGGGTGTTATTCAGGTTTCCTTTGAGGACAAGGACTATGAGGTCAGATATGGAGTGACTGTTTTGTGACAAGTATTCACCTATGAGTGATAGGGTGTTTTTTCTGTCTTTGTCATGCAGCTGCTGGACCAGTAGGTGTAGAGCAAGCTCCATCTTCATCCACCAGAGCTTTGATCTATCACATGAAAGGTAAATATTCCCAGTTGGAAATAGAGTTGTGGTGCAATGATTCAATGTTGTTTACACTGTGCAGACATTGGGCTGCTGCTAGAAATTCCCTGATGGATAATAGTTAATAAAACAAACCAGCTAAATAGGGCCTGTCCACAGTCTTCAGTTCTGCTACTCCCTGCAGATAAAGGCAACCGCTGACACTGACGTTCTTTACTTTGTGCATCTACACAGTATGAAATCACTGCAAAAAGCATGAGGTCATTTGTTGAAATAACTGTATATGCACATAGAAAACAGTGAGTAGTGTTAGATCCGCATAAGACAATTTTGGCTGCTGAATTTCTGAGAAGAGTTAAATGATGCATTCTGGTCACAGCACTTTTGAAGGTACAATATGATCATTTTTAGTTAAGAGTAAACCACTTCATTTTCTATTCTTTTCATACCACACCAATTGCCATAATACTTAGCGTCTCTGTGTAACTGGGTTAAGCATTTATAGGTATAGAAAATATGGGATTTGTGAATTGAAATACTGTTTTTATTATTAAGATACTTAGTAATGAAAGCAAAGTTCTAGATTCTTATATTACATAACAGATCTATAAATCTGAAATAACTCCCTCTAAAGTCCACAGTATAGCTGGTCAAAATATTTTAAACATATTTTTCCCCCTTTGCCCAAAAAACGGCTTTGTATCAAAATTGAAATTTTACCATGGGAAATTGAAAAAAATATGCAAAATTATATTGAAACAAAAATATATTTTAAAAAATCAGTACAAATATTGAAAATAGGGAAAAAATGAGTGAAATAAAGACAACTTCAGAATTTTGTTTCCAGAAAATAGGTTGTTTTTTTTTTATTAAAAGTCAATGAGATCTAGATTTTGTCTAGACAGGGGAAATTGACTGGCATAACTATTCTGGACTAATTTAGCTATCATGGAATAACACCCCCATGTAGACACTGTATTCAGAATAAAAGTGATTTTAGTCTTGAAAAATCTCTCTGCTTTGTAAGCAGAGTAATTATTCTGTAATAAAGTATTTTTTATTCTGGAATAGAGTGTTTACATGAGGAGTGATTCTGGAATAGCTGTTGCAGACAGCTTATTCCACAATAGCTATGCTGGTTGATTTAAGTCCCATTTAGGCAAGGATTTCAACCCCTAAGAGCCTAAGTTACTTTTAAAAATAGGACTTAGTCTCCTAAAGAACCTCTTGTCTTGATTATGAAATGAATCAGCTGTGTATGTCTCAAAACCTTGCATCAGGCAGCATTTCAAAGTTTTCCCTTTTTGTATTAAGCTGTGTTGTCCCTGTCGTTTGCACAGAAAGGTTTGCCATTTTTTGCGTGTTGAATTGGTTTTCTTAAACATATGCAAGACAAGATCCTTAACACTTTCAAATTGGCCAAACTCCATTGAAGACACTATGTAAGATTTGCACGAGTTTGACTTTGCAGTCTTAACTAACAGAAGTTCCCACTGAATGTGATGAGACTTTTCAGTGGATATGGACTTGAAAATTAGCCCCTAAGATTTCTACAATTAAAAACATGCTTACTGCTTACTATGGGGAGCATCCATTCACATGAATTCCACATCTTCAGCTGGTGCAAATTGGCATAATTCTATTGAAGTTTTTTGTAGTTATTGAAGGATTTCTGGTCGTTTTTTAACTTTGCCTACCTATACATTTCAATTAGTATAGATGGAAATATTTCCCCTCAATCTGTATGTGTACTGTGACATCGACATTTACCAACATTTGCCAATAAAATTTAATTCTTCAAAGCTGACCTATATGTCATAGGGTTTGCAGAATCAGTAGAGTTCCTCAAAAAATGGAATTTGCATCTGGTAGGAAATTTTGTTACTGCAACATTTGTTTTCATACCAAATTGGGGCAAATTATTGAAATATTTTAGAAATTGTCAAACAAAAATTTCTGTATTTTAAATTGAAAAAATATTTTTGATCTACATGAAACATTTTATTTTGAAATGATGTCAAAATGAAAAAAATGAAATGTCAAAATGAAATGAAAAATGTATTTTGACATTGATATTTTGACTTAAGTGACATTTTAAGTTGAAATGTAAGTCTAACACTATTTTTCATGAAAATAAAAAAAAATCTTGCAGTTGTTGTTTTCCTTTCAATTTCTATTAAATTACATTTTAAAATGGGAAAATTTTTGTTCAACCAATTTTGACCATGTCTAAGAATTACTCGCTATTGTGTGCAATCATATACAGATATTAGCAATGCTGGTTTACATTTATCATGTCTACCACCACCTTTTTCCCTTAAAAAAGAAGATGGTCTGTGTGGACCAGAGGAGTTCATTTAAAATAAAAATATTTCTCAGGTTTGGTCAATATGAACTATAACCATGTTTCCTTACTCTGTACACTTGACACCATGATGGGTGAAAAAAAGGAAAATATCAAACGTGTCTTTACAAATCAGTGTAAGCTAATATGGGTCTGCAAAGCTTCAATTTTGCCCTTTAGTTTCAACATGCCAAAACTGTATAATTAAAATTAAGTTTTCTACTAGAGGAAAAACTCTTATGTATGAAGAATAAGGAGGGGAGAGGGGAACAGCAATAATTAGGACCAGTCAAAAAATTCCATCAAAACATTTTTTCTTCAGAAAACTGAGCTTTTGACAAAATGAAAATTATAGAGGAAAGTGTCTGCTCCTCTAAACAAACAACATCCCCCAAAGAAAAAAAATAATAATCCTGACCCATTATTTTTAATTTGAAAATCAAGCACTATCAGTTTTTGGTCAAAATGTTTAAATTTTTAGCAGTTTTCAGCAGAAAATATTCAGGTTTTCACTAAAAAAAAAATCGGCTTCAGCTAAAAATCTGCAGTTTTTCAATGAAAGTTCTCAAAAATGTTGCAGAGAAAAAAAGATATGACCAGGTTTACTAATAATTCATAAAAGTAAAACCGGTAACTTTATGCTTTCTCCAGTGCTGTCCCACAAACCTACTTCATTATCCACCTTCTATTCCCTCCTCAAGACACTTCCTCATCATGATATCTACAAAAAACTTGACAATGGTTAGGCTGTTGGTATGCAGAGACCAATGCCCATCAACTGAACATGAGCTTCCAGTGTGAGGCTGTGGTCAAAAGGGTTAATGCAATCCTGGTATGCATAAACAGTAGGCACAGAGAGGTTATTTTACCTCCGTATTTGGCACTGGTGTGACTATTGATGGAATTCAGTGTCCAGTGCTGGTGTCCACAGGTCAAGAAGAATGTTGATAAATTGGAGAGGGTTCATAGAAGAGCCATGAGAATGATTAAAGGAATTGAGAACATGTGTTATAATAAAAGACTCAAGGAGTTCAACCTATTTGCCTAACAAAGAAAAGAATAAGGGATGACTTGACAACAGTCTATAAGTACCTTCATGGGGAACAAATATTTGATAATGGGTTCTCCAGTCTAGCAGAGATAGGCCTAACATGGTCCAGTGGCTGGAAGTTGAAGCTAGACAAATTCAGACTGGAAATAAGGTGTCAATTTTTAACAATGAGAGCAATTAATCATTGGAACCATTTAACAAGGGTCATGTTGGATTCTTCATCACTGACCATTTTTAAATCCAGACTGGATGTTTTTTTCTAACAGATCTGCTTTAGGAAATATTTTGAAGAACTTCTCTGGCCTGTGTTATACCGTAGGTCAGACTAGATGATCACAATGGTCCCTTCCAGCCTTGGAATCAAAGAATATAATCTCAGTGTTTCCTTGTACTCTCCCGTATGTATGTCTCCATCTGTTGTCCCTAGTCTGATAATTAGACTGTAAAATCCTTGGACAGAAACTGCCCTTTTATTCTGTGTTTGCACAGCATCTGGTACAATTGGGTCCTGGTCCAGTACTGATACTTTTAAGTAATATGGTAATAAAATAAATAGTAATTAATAATTATTATTAATAAAGCCCTGTTCTCAGAGCTAACAATATTCTTCTGACTTTCTTTTTCTCTCTGTGAAGACATGCCTGATGTAGAGGGGGAAAACCAAATGACCATCACAGAGTTCATTCTCCTGGGATTCGGTGACCTTCATGAGCTGAAGATCCCTGTATTCATGGTGTTCCTGGCTATCTACATAGTAATACTCAGTAGGAATATCCTGATCATTGTGATGGTATCATACAACTACAGCCTGCACAACCCCATGTACTTTTTCCTGGGTAACCTGTCTATCCTGGAAGTCTTCTACACGACCAGCATCGCCCCCAAGATGCTGAAAACCCTTCTAGTGGTGCAAGAAGACATTTTCTTCTCTGCTTGTCTCCTGCAGTTCTACATCTTCGGATCTCTGGTGGTTCCTGCTTGCTGTCATATCCTATGGCCGTTACTTGGACATATGCAAACCACTGCATTATGCCTCCACCATGAGCTTCCAGCTTTACTTTTAGTTGGCAGTGGGGTCATGGGTCATTGGGTTCCTTTCACTGGTGGTCACCATGCCCATGGTTTCTAAGTTACCTTTCTGTGCTTCCAAGGAGATCGACCATTTCTTCTGTGACCTGACACCCATCATTAAACTCTCCTGTGGGGATACCTATATGGTCAGGATACCGGCTTTCATCATAGCCCCCCTTGTGTCCTTCTTGCCTTTCCTTCTAACCCTACTGTCCTACTACAAAATAATTTCCACCATCCTGAAGATCCCTTCCACCTCTGGGAAGCAGAAAGCCTTCTCCACCTGCTCATCTCACCACATTGTGATGTCTGTGTTCTATGGCACACTTATGGTGGTCTACGTGGCTCCCATAGCTAACCAGTGGCCAAACTTAAACAAGATCTTTTCCATGCTATACACAGTGGTGACACCACTGATCAACCCCATCATATACAGCCTGAGGAACACGGAGGTCAAAGAGACATTGAGAAAGCTTTTCAGTAAAAATCCATGCTAAGTGCATGACTGGGGGCTCTGTCTTATCTTGATTGCTAAATCCTTTCTCACCTAATGCACACAAGTAGCCCAAAGTCCAAGCTTTGTCAAAGCTGATAAAGGGATTTGGATGCCCTATACCTATACTACTTAATATCAAATGAAGGATGTGCCAGTAGCTAGGACACTAGCTTGGAAGTTGGGAAAATTACTTTCAGTTCCCTGCTCAAGTACATGTTTCCTGCGTGAGCTTGGCTAAATTCTCAGACTGCAAGGCCAGAAGGGACCATTGTGATCATCTAGTCCAATCTCCTGTATAACACAGGCCATAGAATAATCCCCAATATAATTCCTAGTTCAGATCTTTAGGAAAAAAACAAAATCCAGGCTTGATTTTAAAATGGTCAGTGATGGAGAATCCACTACAACCCTTGGTAAACTGTTCAGAACAGAGGAGAGAGCTATGCTGTGCTTACACCTGGATTGGCACCCAGGAGGCAAATTATGTATTTAGCAGCAGAGGGGAGATGCAGATATTGTATGTCCTGCCCCTTGTGGGCAGTGCCGGTAGTGATTAGACATGGGGAATACTACATCCAAATATTGCCAGCAGAGCCTCAGCCATGTGCCCACATGCCTCGCCACTGACCTCAGCTAGGTTCCATATGAATGCAGGTGTACACATAAACAAAGCAATTTATAGAACAAGGGCCTTAGTTTCCTATTTGCCACAAACAGTAGCCTTACTTTCCTACACTCCAATATTTGATATTACATTCAGCAGCCACAGATAAACACATATGCAAAAATGACCAGCAATGACATTAACATTGTGATCATTATGTTTTAGATTTAACACCCCAAGGAGATGAGATAAACCCACAGAGTTTGATGTTTCTGCAAAAATGACATTGCTGGTATGTAATTCGAGATCATGAGGTCTCAGAGATTACACCTCATTAAGATGAATGAGGGAAGAGCACACTATTCTTAGAGATATTGGTCTTGATTATGCCTGGCCTTCCCCCTTGTGCATTGTCCCTTTGTAATGTCAATACAATGTAAAACTCTAGCAAAACAGAACTAGGGATTGCCATTTTATGTTTCTTTGTACAGCATCTAGCACAATGGGAATGTGTTGTTGTTGGCTTCTAGGAGCTTTGACAATATCAATGTTTAATTCATGGGTTTTAAGGTAAGAAGGGACCATTACAATCATCTCAGCTCTCTCTCGTGTAATACAAACCAGAGAGAGCAGCAAAGAGTCCTGTGGCACCTTATAGACTAACAGACGTATTGGAGCATGAGCTTTCGTGGGTGAATACCCACTTCGTCGGTACCCACGAAAGTCCATGCTCCAATATGTCTGTTAGTCTATAAGGTGCCACAAGACTCTTTGCTGCTTTTACAGATCCAGACTAACATGGCTACCCCTCTGATACTTGAAACCAGAGAGAGCCACCCAGTCATTCCTACATCAATCCCATACACTGTGGTTGAGCTAGAGTTTATCTTTTTAGAAAGAGATGTGCAATCATGATTTAAATGTTTCTAACCATCAGAGGAGTGAAGTTCTGGAACAGCCTTCCATGGGGAGCTGTGAGGACTCTTATTGTATATATGTGGGGTTTCTGTTTTTTTGTTTTCAGAAAACCAGTGTCATTTTCACTGAAAATACTGGATAACACACTCAGCTCAGCCTACATCAGCAATGAACAGGGCCGGCTCTAGGCACCAGCAAAACAAGCAGGTGCTTTGGGCAGCACATTTCCAGGGGGCAGCATTTTGGCCATCCTTTTATTTTTTTAACTCACTTCCTCCCCTCTCACAACCCTGGAGAAGTGGAGCCATGGAGCAGCTGGGGACTCAGCATGGGAGCTGAGAATGCACGGGACCCTGGGAGCTGTAGTTCGTTGCCTTGCTCCCTGCCTATTGAGCCAGCCCTGGAGCATGGAAAGAACTATATTTCCCAGTAATCCCTTGGCTGCTATCAACAGGAAAGGGAGGGGTAGGGAGTGAAGTAGCTGAGCCATGCTGCGAGTCAAAAGGAGTGGCACTGTGAGTGGGGAAGAAGTGTGCTCAAGGAGTAAAAGGCTTTGCTACAGATATCCCCTTCAGAAGACTTCCCCAGACTGCATTAGGGATACTGGTGTGACCTCAGATTGCAGCCCACAAAGAAAGCAGTGGGTGGTCTAAATGGACGGTGCACCTATCTGAAGCCGAGCAAGGGAGGTATATGGATCCCACCTGAACCGGGGTAGGCAACCTATGGCACACGTGCTGAAGGCGGCACGTGAGCTTATTTTCAGTGGAACTCACGCTGCCCAGGTCCTGGCCACTGGTCTGAGGGGCTCTGCATTTTAATTTAATTTGAAATGAAGCTTCTTAAACATTTTAAAATCCTTATTTACTTTACATACAACAATATTTTGGTTATATATTATAGACTTATAGAAAGAGACCTTCTTAAAATGTTATAATGTGTTACTGGCACGCAAAACCTTAAATTAGAGTGAATAAGTGAAGACTCGGGACAGCACTTCTGAAAGGTTGCCAAACCCTGCACTAGAATTTAAAATGAAAAGTAAGGGAGGGGAGGCTCTGCTAGGGGACTTCGGCAGCTTTAGACACAGTACCAGGCACGTAGGAGTATTTCCACTTTTGAGCCATGGAAGCAGAAATTGACTTTTCTTTTCCAGATTTAGCTAATATTCAGAAAGGGAATCTAGCACCTACCTTCCAGATTTGAACACCCTGAAAATTCAGGAGTGCTCAAGCTCAATTTGGGCAGGTGTTACTTCGTTTCTCCCAAATCAAATATACTGATCCACTGTAATTTGCTGTAGAAAAAGTAGGATAAGAAATGAAGAAGCAAGAAATGCTTCCCAGTGGTTTTTAGGACCAAATTCCCCATAGAAACAAAGAGTGGAACAAAAGAATAATAAAGGCATCTCAGCTTTTTGTAGGGCAGTCTTATAATATGCATCCAGATATCCTCCAATCACACAAGCTGAAAATTGTTCCCCTTTACTGCAGTCCTGTAACCATATGGGAACCAGTCCTATGTGTGTTCTGTGCACATCCAAAATTCCTGCTGAATGACCCACCCTGGGAGGGAGTTACCAGTGACACAGGGTTGGGACGGCAGGAGGGTGCAGGTTGCATGGGAGAGCCCAGGGCTGGGGTGGCAGGGGATTGTGGGTGTGTGGGGAGAGTCTAGGGCTGGAGCAGCAGGGGAGTGCAGGGGGGAGCCCAAGGCTCGAGTGAGGGGCAGCCAAAAAATTTTTTGCATAGCGCGGCAAAAAACCTATATCCGGCCCTGGCAATGAAGATTTATCCTTGTTGTTAGAGAGCTCAAGTTTGGGATTTTAAAGGTTTGGAAGGGAGCTAGGTGCTTAAATCCTATTAATTCTCCAATTGACTTTAAAACCCTAAACTAGAACAAGTCTACTAGTTCTCTTTACTTGAATGTAAACCCCCAGATGTTCAGAACCCAGATCTGCAGAGCTACCAAGCAGTTAATAGCTCCAGGGTGCCTCTCAACAGCAACTATAACCAGCTTGCATTCCACTTCCCATGACCCTCTGTCTACACAGATCATAGGAAGTTCCATCTCCAGGGTTTGACAGATGGCAGCCCAATGATTCCTCATTGGCTCTCTGCCCTACGTAAACCCAAGGGGCACTCCAGGAAGCGTCCAAACAACAATGTGGATCTCTGTAGCTGTTATGACTGTTTTTGTTCTATGCTCTTGAACTTCTGTCTTGAGCTTGGACTTTATCTCCTGACTCGGACCCTGAAACCTGACTTGGATTTTAACACTCAATACCGACCCAGGCCTGGAACTGACCACAAACTCCTTGGCTACTCCTAGCCTCAGGTTTGCCCTGCTTTTACCCTTGGCCCTGACTGCCCTTGTTGAGATCCTGACATTGATAGTTTTTCAAATATCACTGTGGACCGGGCAGGTTGTGTAGAGTGATCTGGGTGTATTCTGTGAGGTGTAGTCAAAATTTATATGTGATGAAGTGGAGGTTTTCTGTAATAGTTTGAAAAATGACATGCATGGCAGTGACTTACTTGCTTAGGCATTGCTAGCAGGTGGATGTAAAAGGGTTAAAAGGCTCTTGGGGCTTAACTCTAGTCACTCTCTTGGAGGGGGAGGTCATTAAGGAACATCTGGAACTGACCTATTTCAGTGGAGGATCCAGAAAGACAATGAGAGCCCCAAGGACTGAACAATTTACACCTGCCCATGAACAACTCTGGGCAGGCGGGACATGTTAAATCAGCATGGGTCTGCAGGAGGAGGAGGATGGGCCAAGAGGTGTCAGGTGGCTGGGTTAAGGGCGGCTCAGCAACCCTCACCTAGCACTGACAGAGAAAGAGAGAGAGGAATGGATTCCATGGCATCTTGGCTGGGTGGAGCGCTGGCTTAGCCAGGATGGACTGCTAGCTGTGCTTCTCTATGCCAACACAAGGATTCCCCGGTGCTGTGTTCCAGTTGAAAAGGCTTCCTGGTGTCACTGTGAATGTTTGCTGAGGCGCATGGGTCCCTGAAGAGTGTAACAGCCTGTGTGACCAGGAGTCTCTCTCAACTGGACGTGCTGTGTAGAACTCATGGGGTGAAAGGTCACAAGGACTTAAAGAAAAGTGGGACCCTGTGGGGTTCTGGAACACTGAAGGGGTTCCATAAAGGTGAACATTAAAATAGGTGGCAGCCTACTTTAACTTACCCCATTTTATACCCTCCTGGTAGGCCGACCTACCTTCCCACTCACCCTGTTGATATCTACCAGTCTAAATACATAGACACTGGCTGGGATTTTTCAAGAAGCCTAAGGGAGTTAGTTGACAGTCAATGGGATTTGAGTACTTAACTCCCTTAAGCTCCATTTAAAATATAAGACCACATCCAACTTGTCTCCCTTAGACTCAGACTTTAAATAGTCTCCTTAATTTCTTTGCATTGCTCTCTGTAAAGTTTTCTCAAATAGAATCATGCCTTCCTCCCCCTGAGCCTTCTAACCTATAGGCCAGTTGTCTTCCAACATTTTTTCATCTCCACTTTGAGAGAGAGAGAGACTTCTTCAAATACTTCAGTCTCCCCAGTTCTTGGTTTTCAAAATATGAATCTTCATGAACAAGATTCCTGTCCAATGTACTTTTTAATACCAAAATCCTTAGACTCATAGACTCATAGACTCTAGGACTCGAAGGTAATTATCTGTGTCTTCAGTCACCTAAATTCCTTTTAAAAATCTGGCCCATGGAGCTTTGGAGGACAATGAATCACTGTTTGAGATCAGCTGTGCAGGACTATAGATTCTGATCTCTTCCTTGACTGATGAATCTTCATGAACAAGATTCCTATCCGATGTACTTTTTAATACCGAAATCCTTAGGTTTGATCTCACTTTTTTACTCAGGCCTTATTCCCTGTAAAACTCCCACTGATGGAGTGAAAATTGCATTTCAATGCAAGTTGTGTGCCTAAATCCCATCGGCTCTTTTGAAAAATCCCAGCCTCCATTGCTTTACACACACAAATCACAATCACACTCTTCTCAGGAGGACCTTAAGGCAAACAACAAAACAAGGAAAAACGAAGTCAAGTTGCCTGAGAGCACCATGAGTGTTTCCCCAATACAACAAACTACAGCATTTTCCCTCATGAAATGGAAACTGCGAGTGGCATTGCCAGAAGCACCTGAATTATGTAGAGCACAAGTCAATGGGTCTTGGTTGACCAAAATGTCTGAAAGAGGAGGTGGTGCTCCTTCTTCCAACCATAGCCCAGTGTTAATTACTGGTGTTCTGGAAGATGTGGGTTCACTTCCTCATTCTACCACCTGTAGAGCAGGGAACGAAACTTCTACCTCTGAGCTGAAGGCTCTAACCACCAGTATATAGGTACACTGGAGTGGAGTTTTCTCAAGATTTCCTATCGAAGCTGTCATTGGGCTAGAAGGCTTGAGGAAAATTACACTGAAGCTCAGTGTTAGGGGACTCCTTTGGTAGGTTCAACTCTGTGATCCACTGAGTATTTTATTAAATTATTTATACAGTATGGAACAGCTTCGATACTCTAGAATACCTTATAGCCCAGAAATTAAGGCACTTTCCTCAGAGATGGGAGATCTCTGCCCCCCAAACAGGTAGCCATGGGAAGAGAACCATGGTCCCCCACATGCCAAGAGAGTAACCTAACCAATGGACTGAAGTTACAAGAAAAGCAGCAGCAGAAGGACTCCGCTTCCTTCTGCTATTTTGTGAATTTAGCCCAATATTTATTTTTTCTGGTTGAAACAATTCAGTAAAATTTCTGGTAAAACCATGAATAATTTGGGGTTGACCAAAACTTCCTTTTTGGTGAATAAATGATTCATCTAAAAAACGTACAATTTATCTCCTCTGTTTCAACAGCTGATTACTGTCATCATATAGTCTATTTACTCCTTTTCCCCATTCCCTAGCCTGTGTCTATTTATTAGGGAAGTTTAAGGCTATCTGTCTATGTTATCGTCTTGTGGTAATTATATATTATGGTTGGAGCTTCAAAGGAGTATAGGGGAGATGAAATGATTTGCTATTAGGATGTCTAGCTCCTTAGACTCTTTTGAAAATAGGAGCCTAAATACCTGTCTTTTTTATTGACTGTTGCTGAGATTGGGTACCTAAATCCTTTGATAATCCAAGCCTAATTACTCTCATTTTTAGGCACTACAGAGCATTGCTTAAGTACTGACCCAACCCAGTGTTACTGGGAGCTTGTTACAGAGATTGAACTTCAGGGAACTTTCCCAGGGGGAACAAAACAGCATTTAAATAGTTCTCAGGAAATTAGCTTTTAGTCTTGGAGTCAGCTCAGGAAAGGCTGTTTGCTCCACTCCCACAGATAACCCTACACACCTTCAGTGCTTTCACTCCTCCGAGTGAAAGGCCACAGGACCACGTCCATAGAACTAATGGATGTCTTGAGATGCTGTATTCCAGACACAGACAGACAGACGAGATAGCCAAATCAATAAGTAGCTAGGTAGACTAAGAAAACAGAAAGAGAAAATCACAGGTCAGAAGGATCTCACCATATTTATGATCCATGTTTAATAGGCAGATGAGTTGACTCATAATTTTAATCCTTTTAATCTCTTTATTCTTTCAATTTGAAAGGACCAGATTCTGCCCCACTTATCTAGGGGTGGGTCTCTCTGTGGAGTCCCACTGACTTCTGCCTGGATGCAGCAGTCTGCTCACATAGAGTCAGTTACAGCACAGGGGCCATGGCTGGCAACCCAGCTACTATTTGAATCACCAGCTCTCTCTCTCTCATGCAGGACTGCACTGAGATAAATGAGGTGTGTGTGTGTGTGTGTGTTATGGACATTCTCTGGAGAAGGAGTTTAGCTCTGGAATTCACTTTGCACAGAATTTGCCTATGTTGACATTCAGATTCTAGTACAAGATCTCTTCACTTGGGCATTTGTCTGATTAGCTGCGGGGGAAAGGATTTAATTTCTCTCTCGGGAGACATACAGGATTAAACATAGATTTGACATTGGACAGAAAGCTAGCTTTGTTCCCATTGCCACTAAAAATCAATGTGATAATAGCCACTCACTTCCAAGAGGGCAAGAGAGATTCTCTTATGTATGAGCAGCTTGATATTCAGATGTTCAGGACACTGAGTCTAAAGTCCCACTAGATCAGATTTTCAAAGGAACTTTAAAGTGATTTTTAGGCATGAAAGTCCTGTTCATTTTCAGTTAGACCCCTTATTTTCAAATCATGTCAGTGTGCCTTGAGTTTTCTGGGAACATTAATTTATTATGAGCATTATTAATGTCCCTCAGTATTACACAAGGTAGATTTTTAAAAAAAAGAAATAGCTTTCACAACATATTAAATCTTTAAGCTTAAAAAGAAGAAAGCTGCTGTCTAAAATGTATCCCCATGAGTCACCAATAAATCCTGGCTCACGGAACTCTGTAGGTTTGTGTGGTCAGGAGTTTTGTTAAAACCTTTACAGAATTCCTTTGTATTTTAGTACTCAAATTCATTCATTGTCATTGTCATTTGACTTTCCTGCACATTCTCACAGTGCCTAAGAGAGCTGTCTGCTGGAAGTCACTGACCATGATATCTTGCAGTCCTAGAATTTGTTATCCCTAGGGATTGTACCACGTGCTTCAATTACTGCTGGGATTGTCTTTGTTTTAGTTTTCCATAATTGCTTCCCTTCAAGGCAACATTCTTCATACATCCTCATTCTCTCTCCTTGTTTTTTGTTTTGTTTGTTTTTTTGTTATGTTTCTGTCTGCTGGCACGGCAACATCAATTAACATGGGCTTGTTTGTTGTCTTTTCTACAACTATGTCTGACCGCACCATTCGGTCTGTGACAATTGCCAGAGCCCATAAATCTTAACCTCTTCATTCTCTAGAGCACATAGATTGTGGCACACTTGGACACTTGGCAACCTCACTGTGTCTGTTCATATATTCTCTCCCAGATAGGCTCTAGCAGTTGCTCAACACATGCTCCATCATCTCTTCCTTTCTTGAACACATTCTGCAGCTCAGGGAACAGTTGTCGGTCAATTTTACTTCTTAAATAATTAAGCCCCATAAGGAATTTTCTTGTCCACTCATACTGAGGCTCTGTCTCTTTTTTTGAGGGATCCTTCTACAAGTCATGAGTTTGTCAATCTTCTATCACCAGTAGGTTTGATCTCTTTCCACCACTGTCCGTGTATTGATCTCTATGTAAATCTATTAAATCTTTTTTGGCAGTTTGCTTTTTCTTTTCTTTCATTCTTTCTTAGCTTGCATGCAGCTCAGTCATTGCTTGTTATCGTGAACAGACACTCTTTATATATTTTGATATTATAGTCTTCATTATCAATTTCTTCCTCCACAGATAGCGGAGGTTTTCCTTCATCATGTCATGGGATGTACGTCCTGTCTATGACTTGATTGCTATCTAATACTCTATGCTTCACCAGCAGCTGTCTGTCTTCTTTGGATGTCAATTTTTTTCCTTCTCCTCTTCATTCCACTTGATCACTCCAGCAATATTCTGTACTACCGGCATCCGCCACATATTAATGGTCAGATCAAATTCTTAGACTTGAGTTTTGTCCATAGAGTAGTTCTTGTACATCTGTAATATTCTTTCCTCAAGTATCAGAGGGTAGCCGTGTTAGTCTGGATCTGTAAAAGCAGCAAAGAATCCTGTGGCACCTTATAGACTAACAGACGTTTTGGAACATGAGCTTTCGTGGGTGAATACCCACTTCCTCAGATGCATGTAATGGAAATATCCAGGGGCAGGTATATATATGTGTGCTAGCAAGCAAGCTAGAGATAACGAGGTCAATTCAATCAGGGAGGATGAGGCCCTGTTCTAGCAGTTGAGGTGTGAAAACCAAGAGAGGAGAAACTGGTTCTGTAATTGGCAAGCCATTCACAGTCTTTGTTCAATCCTGAGCTGATGGTGTCAAATTTGCAGATGAACTGAAGCTCAGCAGTTTCTTTTTGAAGTCTGGTCCTGAAGTTTTTTTGCTGCAGGATGGCCACCTTAAGGTCTGCTATAGTGTGGCCAGGGAGGTTGAAGTGCTCTCCTACAGGTTTTTGTATATTGCCATTCCTAATGTCTGATTTGTGTCCATTTATCCTTTTCCGTAGAGACTGTCCAGTTTGGCCGATGTACATAGCAGAGGGGCATTGCTGGCATATGATGGCGTATATTACATCCCACACACAGATGGAATACAAGCTGTCAGGAACACTATCCCTGATGATGCCACAGCACAACTGGCTGCTGAGCTCTGTGCCTTTATACTTACACACAACTATTTCAAATTTGATGACAATATAAATCTCCAGATCAGTGGCACTGCTATGGGCACCCGCATGGCCCCACAATATGCCAATATCTTCATGGCCGACCTGGAACAACGCTTCCTCAGCTCTCGTCCACTCACACCACTTCTCTATCTACGCTACATTGATGACATCTTCATCATCTGGACCCATGGGAAGGAGACTCTGGAAAAATTCCACCATGATTTCAACAGCTTCCACCCCACCATCAACCTCAGCCTGGACCAATCTACACAGGAGGTCCACTTTCTTGACACCACGGTGCAAATAAGTGATGGTCACATTAACACCACCCTATATCGAAAACCCACCGACCGCTATGCCTACCTTCATGCCTCCAGCTTCCATCCCGGGCACATCACACGATCCATTGTCTACAGCCAAGCACTGAGGTACAACCGCATCTGCTCTAACCCCTCAGACAGAGACCAACACCTACAAAATCTCCACCAAGCATTCTCAAAACTACAATACCCGCATGAGGAAATAAGGAAACAGATCAACAGAGCCAGACGTGTACCCAGAAGCCTCCTACTGCAAGACAAACCCAAGAGAGAAACCAGCAGGACTCCACTGGCCATCACATACAGCCCCCAGCTAAAACCCCTCCAACGCATCATCAAGGATCTACAACCCATCCTGGACGATGATCCCACACTTTCACAGGCCTTGGGTGGCAGGCCAATCCTTGCCCACAGACAACCTGCCAACCTGAAACATATTCTCACCAGTAACTACACACCACACCATAATAACTCTAACTCAGGAACCAATCCATGCAACAAACCTCGATGCCAACTCTGCCCACATATCTACACCAGCGACACCATCACAGGACCTAACCAGATCAGACACACCATCACTGGTTCATTCACCTGCACATCCACCAATGTAATATACGCCATCATATGCCAGCAATGCCCCTCTGCTATGTACATCGGCCAAACTGGACAGTCTCTACGGAAAAGGATAAATGGACACAAATCAGACATTAGGAATGGCAATATACAAAAACCTGTAGGAGAGCACTTCAACCTCCCTGGCCACACTATAGCAGACCTTAAGGTGGCCATCCTGCAGCAAAAAAACTTCAGGACCAGACTTCAAAGAGAAACTGCTGAGCTTCAGTTCATCTGCAAATTTGACACCATCAGCTCAGGATTGAACAAAGACTGTGAATGGCTTGCCAATTACAGAACCAGTTTCTCCTCTCTTGGTTTTCACACCTCAACTGCTAGAACAGGGCCTCATCCTCCCTGATTGAATTGACCTCGTTATCTCTAGCTTGCTTGCTAGCACACATATATATACCTGCCCCTGGATATTTCCATTACATGCATCTGAGGAAGTGGGTATTCACCCACGAAAGCTCATGCTCCAAAACGTCTGTTAATCTATAAGGTGCCACAGGATTCTTTGATTCTTTCCTCAATTCTTCTTTCGATTTCTTATTTTGTAGCTCTGACAGTTCCCTGATTCCAAGATATTTGTATGGGTCATGCTGAGATATGATGGATAGTTCCTTCATTAATTTGTATGTTATTAGATTGTACCAATCTGGCCATCTTTAGAGATGCTGACACACAGTTAGCCAAGCCAACGCATAGCTTTATATCTTCACCAAACTTTTCCACACGTCATCGATCTCTGTAGCTCCTTTTTTGTGACTGTTCATGTAGTTTCAGATTGCTGATGACTAACAAATTGTTAACTGGTTGTTGCTCTTTGCTGATATGGTAAATTGTGGTTATCTCAACAAGCATCCATGTCAGTGGCAGCATGGTTACCACAAACAGCACTGGTGTTAAGGAATCCCCTTGAAAGATTTCTCTTTTAATTTGAACCTCATCAATGAGTCCCTTCCTGGTTGAGTCGAGTGCTCCAGTTAAACATAGATTGCTGAAGAAAGGAAATGATCTGTGGATGAACCTTGGACATTTTCAATGTATCAGTGATACTTGATTGTGAAACGCTGTTGGATGCTCTCTGGTAGTCTGCCCACACAATCGCTAACTTTTTTCTTTGTTTGTTTTGCATCTTCTGTGATCCTCCTGTTTAGCCAGAGGTGGAATTTTGTTCCTTTCAGGTTTACTGTGCTGCCTTTTTGGTCAGGAACCAGCATTCCATTTGTGAGCTAGCCCTATCCAGATCTTCTTTGCCAGAATGATTGTTAGAAGTGTCCATATAGTTGGTAAACACGTGGTCAGTCTATAATTCATAGGATCACTGCAACCTGCTTCTTTCATTCTTTTTTTTCCACTGAATGAGAAGAGTTGTCCCTGTCACCATCCATTTTGGAAATCCATTCTTCAAACATTTATTAAGTTGTTCAAATAAACAATTATGGAGTATTGTAAGGTGTTTCAGCTAGAATCCACGCATCCAGTCTGGTCCAGCTGATTTCCATTTTTTCATATATCTTAGTACCTCATTTCTTTCTTTGGTCTTTCTGTGTATTCCTCTGTGGTGTGTTTTGTGAACTTTTTCTTTTATTTCTAATCCGGTTCGCTCTCTGCTCATGTTGTACAGCCTCAGACCAGATTTCCTTCCAGGAACAGTGTAACTCTCCAACATCATTTATTGGCTCTCTATTTTTGCCTATTCTTTTTTTCAATATCAATCAGATGAAAGAATCTCCTACAGTCTCTGGTGAAGTGGCTGTTCTCTTGATACTAATAACTTTGTGTCAAGTCCATGACACTAAGCAATCAGCTTCTTTTTATGTTGTTACTTCATAGCTCTCACATCCTTTATTCAGCTGATATTTCATTTCCAAGGCTGTTTGCTGCTTTTTTCTCTTCACATGATTTTTCTCATATTCAACCAGTAGGCTGGTATCTCAATGAAAAACCATACTCTTCTGTTTTAACATTCATTTTCATGGAGGTTCTTGAAGATAGGAAGTTTTCCAATGGTTCATATGTTCAGATGTCTTTATGCTAAACCAAAGAGCTGCTATTGTAACTGTAGCATAAATTATGTAATTGTACTGGCTAATCCTTGTTGTTTTTTCTCCAGTTTCCTTGACCATTTCATTAAGTGCTTTCATTGTATCTTCCAGTGTGTGATGGCCATACAAATTTCACAGCTGGTAGGGCTGATGCTCAGTGCCTCTTAGGCTTTGCATGATCTTGATCAACAAATCCTTCAGATTTTCTGAACTTTCTTCAGGTGCTTTTTCACTCATATTTGTCCTCACATTTACTTCCATTTCTGGCTTCTGTTTATCCTATGTCACTGCTCCCACCAAAATGTTTGTACATAGTTCTACGTGACTAATCTCCGTTTTCAGGCTTTCAATCTTCATTTGTGTAAATTCTCCTCTTTGGAATAAAGCTCTCAGTTGTGCAGTGAGTCTATGCTCGGTCATTTCTTTCTCGGTGTTGTTGTTTCTCTCCTTCCAGTGTTGGAGCATTTGTTTGCTCCAGACTCTCTCTTCTGGTTTTGTCAAAAAACAACCACAGATCACTTCTTGGTTTATAAGACAAATCCTTTTCACTCTGTTGTCACAAATGATCTCTGGTTGTTTGGACAGTTGCATGATACATGAGGTTGCCCACCTCCACAGAAAACACTCTGCTGGGGAGGACGCTGTCATCCAGATACGGTCTTCTGAGGCCCACTTTATAAGTAATTGATAATTATTATGAATGCCATATTTTCCATACTGGTTTGAGTTGACAGGCTATATACTATGTTGGATAGAAAACCAAGAATTTCTAGACCTCACAGATTTCTTCCTCTTCTTCTGGAATTCTAGAGATTTTAATAGGGATCAATCCAATAAGATACTACAAATACTATATTCTGTAGTTTCTGTACAATATTTTTAGAATTGAGCGGAGTTTCTGTGAGTACCAGTGGGGACTGATCCTGGGATTTAGAGGACTAAAGTGGTAGTTTGGCACCAAAGTCCTTTTCTGCATCTAGTCCATTTTTGTCTATTTTAAACACACATTTTATAGGATGTAGTAGGCCTCTTTACATTCATCCTACTGATCAGATGATCTCCACAGGACATTTCAATTTACTTGTGTGTTAATTTTATTTTTTCCAGTCTGACAGGTCTGTTTTCCTGATTAAGGATCCATGGGAAATCAAACCGAAGTGACTGAATTTATTATCCTGTGACTTTCCAATGACCCACAGATGCACATTTTCCTCTTCCTGGTGTTTTTAGTTGTCTACCTAATCACGCTTTTGGCAAATATGGTGATCATGCTGGTGATAAGGGCTGATCCTCACCTTCACACCCCAATGTACTTCTTCCTGTCTCATTTATCCTTTGTTGATATCTCATTTATCCTATTCCTCAGCCATTGTCCCTAAGATGTTGGTGCATTTCTTAGCAGAGCACAAAACCATATATGTTAATAGCTGCATTATATCGATGTTCTTCATTTTCCTGCTAGCTGTTACAGAAGGTTGTATTCTCTTAGCAATGGCTTATGACCGCTACGCTGCCATCTGTGACCCATTACATTACTTAGATACAATGAGCAAAGGGATCTGTTTTCAGCTGGTGAGTGGTGCATGGGCGATAGGCTTCATAGATGCCCTGTTTAACACTGTTTTTGCCCTCAAGCTGCATTTCTGTGGGGCCCAATCAAATCGACCATTTCAGCTGTGAGCTCCCTAGTCTATTACGTCTGTCCTGCACTGAGACCCTCATCAATCAAGTGATGCTTTTTACTCCTGTTGTCATACTTGGATCAAGCTCCTTTCTCTTCACCCTGATCTCCTACATTCATATCATCTCCACCATCCTGAGGATACGCTCTGCAGAGGGCAGGCGTAAAGCCTTCTCCACCTGCAGCTCCCACCTTATTGTGGTTGGTTTGTTGTACTTGACAGCTTTTTTCCAACACACCAAACCCAACTCAGTCTCATCTGTGGTTCTGGATGAAATGTTCTCCATCCAGTACAGCATCTTGACTCCCATGTTAAACCCCCTCATCTACAGCCTGAAAAACAAGGATGTGAAAACAGCTATAGGGAAAATGTTGGGGGAATACAAATTTTTCAAGTAGTGTCGATCTTATTTAAAAACAAACAAACAACCAAAACAAAGAGCATAGAAATGTGGATAACTTGTGTTTGGCATCTGGCACTGGCATCTGACACTTTGGGCCAAAGCCTCAGTTGGTCTGAATCAGTGTGTCTCCATTAAACTTAGGAGGCCATATCCCCATTGGGTAGAAGAGACACTGGAGCCAAGGGAATGAGATTCTGGGTCTCCATCTAGGGTGAGTGACAGAATCACCAGGATCTAGAGCCATTCATGTGCTCTCTTTCTCTCTTTGGGCCAATATCTCTTTCAGTCTGACCCACTGTCTTCAATGGAGCTATGGCCAATTTATATCACATGAGGATCTGGCCAGTTCTATGAAAAGAACTTCTTTGTCTATTGCATTCTGTAGTTCTTCCAGAGTATTTTGTTGAAAACCCTATTTAATATCTGTAGTATTTTATAGGATTCCTCCCTATTAATATCTCTGTCTCCAACAATAATTAATAATGAGTGTAATCCCCTAGCTGGGCCAAGATGCACAAAGGAATTAACGCTCTGTTAGGAGACATTGAGACATAGATTAGGTATCCCATATCGCAGTGGTTAGGGCACCCACATGGGAGGAAGCAGATCCCTTTTTAAAACCTTTCTCCTTACCAAGCATTTGAAGAGGGTCTGTTACATCCCTAACTACTAGGATAAAAGCTGAGGGGTTTTCTCCATCTAATTCCTCCTTCTTCTCTCCCCGCTCTCTCACCATGGTTTCTTGCCACCTTAGGTGGGGTTAGAGACTTCCCAGCTGAGAATCCCAAGGCGAAGGAGGTGTGCTCCCGCTGAGAAGATAGGAACTGAACTCCTGTGACAGCTGAGGGATTTAGAATACAACCCTCTGCTTGGCCTTTCCCATTGGCTAAGGAACCCTCTATCATGTTTTAAAATCTCATACTTAGGTGCCTATATCTCCCCTTTCACTGTCTGGTTTTTCCCATGTTTGGAAAACAAAATCTGAAAATGTTGTTTGAATGTGAATTTGGAAGAAAAATATTTATTTATTTATTTGTTGCAAGGGGGAAGATTCCATTTCAATTTGAGATCTCAAAATGAAATGAAAGTTTTTTGTTTCAAAATGTCCAATTGAAATGAGAACATGCATTTTGAATTGATATTTTCACTTAAATTGACTCATCTCAAGCTCATTGTAAATAAGAATATTCATTCAACATGAAAGATTTCATTGAAATGGACACTTCAAGAGGAAATGTTTTGTTACAGTCAAATTTTAAAATGAAATGTTTAGACATTTCTGCATCTGTTTAGATATTCTGCAAGAGATTTCATCTTTTTGGCCCCTGTTGAGATTAAATGAAATGTCAAAATATGGAGCTTCCTGTGTGATGGAAATTTCTGTATTTCTAATATTCGTACACTGCCAAGCATAACAGGGAAGTGATTTCACAACTTAAAAGGCCAGAAGGGACCACTGTAATCCCCTAGTTTGACCTAGGCCAGATTATATATTTATATATAGATAACAAAAACGTGGTTTCTCCAGTGTCTCAGTCTATAATATTTAGGGCTCTCTGGGTTATAGAAACTCTTTTATTTCATTTTAAGCACACCTACTAGTATTTTGTTGGTGTTTAACAGATGATTGATGGTAATAACCTTCTGTAATTTGGGGAAAAGAACCTCACAGATGGACTGCAGATTGTTGTAGTAATTCAACCTATAAATTGACTCTCATTGTGAGTTCAAGTCTAAAAAGTATGTGACAGGTCATAAGATGTCACAGTAGCCTACAATAGCAAATGGTGGTGGAAAAAAATCACTAAAAGGAGGGAGAAAGAGAGACTGAATTAGTCCAGAGGAAAAGGTCTTCTGATAGAATTTACAAACATTATGCCTCATAAAAAAATGTGAGACTGAAAAATCGGTGAACCAAAATCAGCGTATCAAACTAGTCCTAATTGGTGAGCAAAGTAATTAGGGAATGGGCTATTGCACCCAGCAGTCCTTTTAAGGGTTCTTAAGGACAGAGACTTATTGTAGAAAAGTTGGCTACTGGAGTGAGAGTCACCATCATGGCTGACACCTCAACAATTTCCTGAGGCCCCAGAACTTCTTCATCCTAATCCTGAGAGCTGTCCTGATCAGACTGGTCCAGAGGAGGGGGAGGAAGATGACACCATCACTGCCTCCTGCTAAATCTCAAATACCACCTGAAATGTGAGACTTTCTCTTACTCTGCCTTCCTCCTCTTCACCCCGCGTCCTTTTCCTTCACCACTTTATTTCTTCTCTTTCCTACCCCTCCCCTTTTCCCTTCTGTCTAATGGCTTAGCAGGACAAGGCTGTATACTTAGCAGCACTGCTGTGACCCTGTGACCAGAAAGAGGCCACTGAAAGGAATTCCCTAAACAGCTGGATGCTGGTACAAGGTTGCCAGGTCTCTAAATGGCTTATAAGACTGTGGGCAGTGCCTGTATTTCTCCAGCCATGAGGTTGCAAATGAGAGTCAACCCCAGGGACTGAAGCTGCATTTTCTATCTTTGCTGTTCCTTTCTCTCCCGTTGTGTGTGTGTGTGTTTCTCTTGTTTTGTCTTCTAGGAAATGAGATCAGATTTAAACAAGAACAGCACTGATAGCTCCCGCCCAGCACTACTAACTTCTTCTCTTTCCTCCAAAAGAACAGTCATTACCATCTTTAATGCCATCTAAAAGTCTGACAAACAAGATTTTTTTTTCCTTCAGAAAACTTGCGTCAGCTAAAGCGGGGGGGAATAATGGATGATGTTAAAATGAAAGTCTTGTTTAACACTTTCCTTTTCAAAGGTTTTAATTGTTTCTCCTTCTGTTCTGTGTCTTTAATAAAAGCTAAAAAGGATGTTTAATGGTGTGTTTGTCATGGTAACAAGTAGGCTGAACTCTCTGTATACCAAATTTTGAAGCTTGTTTAACACTGTTTATTGCTGGACAGTGATGGGGTTATGTTAATACCTTTGGGGCCACATATTCCATCTAAATTAATAGAACATATGATATGCATGACGTTCTTTGAGATCTTTGGATAAAGGAAGCTGCAGAAGAAAATTGCTCACCTCTTGTACTGCCATTGTCTGTATCAGGGAACATAAGAATTGCCCTGTTGAGTGAGACCTGCCATCTAGTCTCGAATCCTCTTTCTGGCAGTGACCAGAACCATCTGTTCAGAAGAAGAGTCAATAACCTGACAGTACATAGATGTGGGATAATCTGCCCCCTATAGCAGAGCCTCTAATTGTTGGAGTTTGGATTAAGCCCTGAAGCTTGATATTTAATATTCCTTCCAAAAATCTTATCATAAAGAATTATGAAAGCTCTGAGTATTCTTCTGCAATCCCTTACTGATTCTTCCTACATTTCTGGTCTCTATATCTCTCTGTGCAAGGAGTTCCACAGTTTATTTTGGTGTTTTATTTGTCCATAGAACATCCTCCCAACAGTGGTTCACCAAACAGACACCCTCACCTTATGTGAATCCTATGGAAAGAAAGAAAGTATAACTTGGCTGAATGGGCTTTTTCATTCATCTATAAAGTTTATGTGCATCTCTTCTTCCCTATAGACATGATGTTGCATGCACTTGAGTGTTCAGACTAAATGGTTGTATCCCTACAGCCTAATATAAATGGAGGCTAACAGGACTTCCTCTTTTAGACTTTCTGAGGGATTGAGCCCAATCCTGTGTATGATCCCAATCCTGCAGACAGATTATGAATAATAGTAGTGGTCAATAGTCACACTTAACTGAAATATGATTATTCATGTGTTCATCCTATGCACTGGATGGTAATTAGATCTGCCTTTTTGCAGGGCTCTGAATTCTGGGCACTGAGGAAGAAACAGGAGGAAATCTTGAATACAGTGGAAATGAAAATATTAAATGGGTGGTTGGCATTAGAAAGATGGCCCATGTTCAGAAAAAAACAAAGTAGGGGAACTGTGACGGTGGTACCAATTAAGAACAAAAAACACTGAAGGAATCCAGCTTTAGATGGTTTGGCTATGAAAAAAGAAAATTGGGAGAACATATAGGAAAGAGGGAGTTAAATTTAGAAGTTCAGGGTAAGAGAAATGTTGGAAGACCCAAAATTAGATGGATGGATGTCATAGTAAAGGATTTAGTTAGCTTCTCAGTTTCAGAGGAAATATATACAAGATGGACTACAATGGATAGGAAGAACTTGAAGACCCAACCGCATACAGATGAGAGTAAGGCTAGAAGATTTGAATTGAGTAAGTGCAGCCAGGGGTTCAGACACTATATTGCAAGATTGTCATCGTGACAGAAATGACAATATCCTGGAAAAAACCTTACTGAATTAAGTCTAACATCTTTGGACTTTGTTATATTAAAATACAAATGTTTATGTACTGTTGTAGGACTGCATGGAGATTCTTTAAGAGGAAGTCATGAATAATGAAATCTCTGGGAGCTATTAGGAACTTCAAAGGATTATTGGGTACAATACGAATGAAGTGGATGTCCTAGGACATTTTGTAGGGAGGAAGGGAATGCAAATGCATGCCCAGATTTAGGGGCACATGACCCAGGGCTTGGGCGGGGGGGCGCAGCACTCAGGGTATTGTTTTGTTGTTTGCGACAAAATACAGTTTTAAAAATCATAGTGTGCAAATTTATTTTCTTCTATGACAGGGATAAATCATGCACGCAAATTGTGCACCAAAGTCATGAAATGTGATACAAATGCAATAAAAAATAAGATAGTCAAACATTTAGCAAATGTCAAACATTTAGCAACCATTAAGATGCTTCTCGCCTGGCGTGCCATTTGGTCTAGGGCCAACCCTGTGCAAATGACTCACCTGGAAACCCTTCTTTTGAAGCTGCACTTTGGGCGGAGATTGTCTGGCTGTTTACATGTGCAAGGTCTCTTCAAGAGACAAACTCGATAAATGAGTCACTCACAGAGTCAGGCATTGTTCTTGTTCTGAGGTGAGGGTGTGAAGGACATGAATCCACAGGAAAATCCCTGAGTGGGGTTGAAGGACAGCTCTTACCAAAGCCCACGTTGCAGTCGGGGAGATCTCTGCTAAGCTTGTTGTATAGGTTTCTTTTATTTATTTATTTTTATTTTTTTTTCCTGGATAGCGATTTAACTTAAGACTGAAAGACACTTGCTTAGAAAGAGCCGTGTGGTAACTTACAAGCATAGCAATTACACTGTGTACTGTCTCGAAAACAAGTCTTTTTCAGTAATAAAAGTGGTCCAATTTGTCAGAGAGAGAGAGAGATGCTGATGGAACGATAAACGATACACTGAGGTATAAAGAGAAATAATGCTGATAGTCTATCATGATGTAACACATTACACAATTAATAAAAATGCATACTATTCACATCAGAAAATGTTCAGAAATGTAGGGGACTGTATCTGATCTCTTGGAAAAAGCATAGATACATATCAGTGGTTTTCATTAGTCAGTCAAATGTTAGCTGCGAATGTTGGCCTTGGTTTGTAACCTTGATTTATTTGTGAACTCATTCTGATTTCGCTGAATGCTATGACAAATAATTTGGATATGCAATTTCTTTTGCCCGAGGTTATTTATGACCTGCTGACGGAGCATGTAACTGGGAACATTATTGCATGGGTGAATAGTTTTATGTATCTGGGTAGTCAGTTGACAGCAGGAGGTTCTATATCTGAAGAAGACACAGGTCTGATGGGTCTTGTGTCAATGGCATTTCCATATCATTCAAAGGCCCCTGTTTGAGTAGCAGGATGTCTATGTGACAACTAAGAAACAAGTTTTAGATCTTGTGATGACATCTCTCTTATATGCAGAAGAATCATATCCATTAAAAACAGCTGAGGAGAGGAAGCTAAACAGTTTTCAGTGTCAAAGTTACAGTGTATTCTTCACTTCTATTTGTTTGATTTGTCACAAATGAGGAGATACTTACAAGATCCCAGCAAGTTGCAGTCTGGCATCAGTTGAGAAGATGACTACAATGGTGGAGTCATGTTCAACTTGCAGAAGTTGTTATGCTTTTACTGAAGCTTTTTATATCTGGGGTCAAAGGAAATAGAGCACGAGGCTGACTAAGAAAAAGACTGGAAGATGCAATTTTGGGGATTGAGGAAATCTTTATGCTTCCATAGGTCGTGTACGAGTGTCTCCCACATTCCAGGTGATGAGTCCCCTAACCAATGTGTTAAAGGTACCAGAAGTAAATGAGGTTGCCTGTGCCTCTTTAGCCATTTTTTCCCCTTTGCCTAGGATGAAACTATTTGGCAAGCTTGTTTCAAATTCACAAACATATCAGGTCAATCAAAACAACATTTTTCCATGAATCAGCTGTTTGTCTGAAAAATGTCGCCCAGCTCTATACAATATAGCTTTTCCTTTGTCTCATCTCCTATTCTTTCCTGCCATCTTACAGTCTATTTGCTCCCTTTTCATTCCTTAAACTACCTATCGATCTAATGGTGATGTTTAAGGATGACTGGCCAATTCCCATGCTTTCACGTCTACTGCCCTCTTCTGGTAATTATAAATTATGGCTCTCATCTTGAAAGGAGTCTAGGAAGATGAAAAAGCAGCAAAGAATCCTGTGGCACCTTATAGACTTACAGATGTTTTGGAGCATGAGCTTTTGTGGGTGAATATTCACCCATGAAAGCTCATGCTCCAAAATGTCTGTTAGTCTATAAGGTGCCACAGGATTCTTTGCTACTTTTATAGATCTAGACTAACACAGCTACCCCTCTGATACTAGGAAGATGAAATGATTTGCTATGTGGATGTCTAACTCCTTAGCTTTCTTTTGAGAATCTGAGCCTAAATACATGCCTTTTTAATTGATCGTCCCTGAGATTGAAAATGTAGAGCACCTAAACCTATGATCTCACCATATTTATGATCCACATTAAAAAGGCAGGTTAGTTGACTCATATTTTTATTCATTATAATCTTTTATTTTCCTTTTAATTTCAACAGACCAAGTTCTGCCCCCATTATCTAGGGTTGGGTCTCTCTGCAGAGTCCCTTTGATTTCAGCCTGGATACAGCAGTCTGCTCACATACAGTCAGTAGCAGTGTAGGGATCATGGCTGGCAACCCAGCCATCTCTCTTTTTGTGTATTTCTCCAGGCAGCACTGAGAAAACTGAGATCAGCTGGTACAGGATAACAGTAGTTTCTGCTTCTGGAGTCTGTGTGTTGGGGGCGGGGGTGTCATAAACAGATAGCTAAGGGTTAATGTCTCTTTCACCTGAAGCACCTGACCAGAGGACCAATCAGGAAACCGGATTTTTTCAACTTTGGGTGGAGGGAATTTTGTGTCTGAGGTCTTTGTCTGTCTGCCTGCTTTCTCTGAGCTTTGGAGAAGTAGTTTCTGCTTTCTAATCTTCTGTTTCTAAGTGTAAGGACAAAGAGATCAGATAGTAAGTTATATGGTTTCTTTTCTTTGGTATTTGCATGAATATAAGTGCTGGAGTGCTTTGATTTGTATTCTTTTTGAATAAGGCTGTTTATTCAATATTCTTTTAAGCAATTGACCCTGTATTTTGTCACCTTAATACAGAGAGACCATTTGTATGTATTTTTTCTTTCTTTTTTATATAAAGCTTTCTTTTAAGACCTGTTGGAGTTTTCTTTTCTGGGAAATTTCAGGGAAATTGAGTCTGTACTCACCAGGGAATTGATGGGAGGAAGAAATCAGGGGGAGATCTGTGTGAGTTGGATTTGCTAGCCTGATTTTGCATTCCCTCTGGGTGAAGAGGAAAGTGCTTTTGTTTCCAGGACTGGGAACGGAGAGGGGGAGTCACTCTGTTTGGATTCACAGAGCTTGTGTCTGTGTATCTCTCCAGGAGCACCTGGAGGGGGGAAGGGAAAAAGGATTATTTCCCTTTGTTGTGAGACTCAAGGAATTTGGGTCTTGGGGTCCCAGGGAAGGTTTTTCAGGGGGACCAGAGTGCCCCAAAACACTCTAATTTTTTGGGTGGTGGCAGCAAGTACCAGGTCCAAGCTGGTAACTAAGCTTGGAGGTTTTCATGCTAACCCCCATATTTTGGACGCTAAGGTTCAAATCTGGGACTAAAGGTATGACATGGTGGCAGCGGTTACGGGATAGACAGAATCCAGAAGCCAGTAGAAATATTTTATTTTTCTTTTCTCTGCTAGGGGCTTGATACAGCAGTCTGCTCACATACAGTCAGTAGCAGTGTAGGGGTCATGGCTGGCAACCCAGCCATCTCTCTCTTTGTGTATTTCTCCAGGCAACACTGAGAAAACTGAGATCAGCTGGTATAGGATAACAGTAGTTTCTGCTTCCGGAGTCTGTGTGTTGGGGGCAGGAGGTGAGTAGATTAGGGGCAGAGCATTCTCTAGAGAAGTCACTTAGCTTTTGGTATCACTGTGCACAGTGCCTTTGTTACCATTCAGGCAAGGTCCATCTCTTTGCTTTGGTATTTGTCTGATTAGCAGATAATTGGGAAAAGATGTATTTTCTCTCTGGCATACATATGGGATAAACATAGATTTAACACTGGAGAGAACGTTGGCTTCCTTCCCATTTCCACTACAAATCAATGTCAATTCCCTGAGGGCAGGAGAGATTCTCTTATGTAGGAACAGCCTGATATTCAGATGTGCAGGATCCTGAGTCAAAAGTCCCATTGGGTTGAATTTTCAGAGCGGTTACATGATTTAGGAATAAAACTCCCATTAACTTACAATCAGACCTCTTTTTTTTAAATCATGTCATCATGCCTAGAGAGTGTTTGTTGGGTACATTCATTTATTATGATCATTATTATTGTCCCTTAGTATTACAGAATGGGGATTTTTTAAAACAAATAGCTTTCACAATATACAAGATCTTTATGCGTAAAAAGGGTAAAGTTAATGTCTAAAATTTATCCCCATGAGTCACCAGTAAATCCTGCCCTGGACTGACTCTGTAGGTTTGGGTACTCAGGAGTTTTAATCCTAAGCCTTTGCACATTCCTACATTTTCGATGCTCAAATACTCTTTCCTTTGACTTTCCTTAAAGTTTTCTCAGTGTCTGAGATCTCTGTCTGCCTGAAGTCACTGACCATGATGTCTTAGCCTCTTTACGTGTTGTTCAGCTGCTCAGTCAGACCCTTAGAGATCACTCTTAAGTATTCCAATAATTGCTGCAATCATCTTTGTTCTATTTTTCCATAACCGATCTACTTTGTGGAAGTGTTCTTCATACTTTGCAATCTTGTCTTCTTGTTTGTTTTTTATTTTTTGACCCTGTCTGCTGGTAGGGTGACATCTAGTAACATTTGGCATGTTTCTTCTGCACTGCTCAGTCTGTCACAATTGCCAGATCCCATAAAATCTTAGTCCCTTCATTCTCGAGAGTGCTTTTGATTTGGTGGTTGTGTTAACACATGATTTGTTTAAATCTGCACTTCTACAGAGACTCCAGTGCAGGAACTTGGTGGCCTCATGTGTGTGTTCTCACCTAGCAAGGGTCAGCAGGCGCTCCACAGTCTCTTCCTTTTCAGAACACAATGTGCCGTTCAGGGAGCAGGTTTGTTGGCTGATATTAATTTTATGTAAATAATCCTTAAGGACTCCTCTTGTGCACTCATACTGAGGCTCTCTGTCTCTTTTCTAATATCCTTCTAGATGCTATTAGTTTATGCATCTTCTATCCCTAATGGGTTTGATCTCTCTCCACCACTGTCTATGCACTCATTTCTGTGTAAAACATTGGAGTCGTTCTGCGGGGATTTCCTTTCTATTATCTTTCATTATTTCTTGGGCTGGAATGCACTCTCGGTCATTGCTATTTATCAACACCAGATGATCTTTTTGTCTCTCATTTTTAATATGTTTTCATGTTGTATTCTTGATTATCAACTTCCTCCTCCACAGATAGACCTTTTCCTTTATCACACTCTCGGACGTCCTGTCTGTGTTTTGATTGCTATTCAAAACTTGTTGCATCACTAGCAGCTGTTTTGTTTGGATATCAAATTTTTACTTATTCTCTTGATTCCACTTGATCACCCCGGCAGTGTGTCACTCTACTGTTGATCCTGTGTCATTACTTCTACCAAAATGTTTGCATGTGAGTCAACATGACTAATCTCCCTTTTCAGGCTTTCAGGCTCCATTTGAGTAAATCCACTTTCCTATGAAACTCTCAGTTGCCCAGTGAGTCTATGCTCAGTTGTTTCTTTCTCGGTGTTGTCATTTCTCTCCTTCACGTCTTGGAGCATTCATGTCCTCCAACCTCTCTCTTCCAGTTTTGCCAAAATCCAGCCTTAGGTCACTTCTTGGTTTGCACTATGAGTCCTTTCCACTGTTTGGCTGAAAATGATCTCTGGGTTTCTTGAATTGTTTGGACAGTTTCATGAGATCAACCTGGGGCTACCCACTTCGACACACACATCTTGGCAGTGGAGGAACCTGTCATACAGCTAAGCACTTCTGAGGCCCTCTTTACGGCAGTTGTAATATTTATTAATTTGCCTGTATTCTCTGTATTTGATTGGGTTGTTTATCTATGCCCAAACCAGTATTTCTAGGTCTTGGGGGTTTATTTTTGTTATTATTTTATTATTATAGAAATCCTAGATATTTTAATAGGGACAAATCCAATAATATATTATAGATATTAAATACTCTACAACAGTGGTTTTGAACGTCTGGACCACAAACCACTGGGGGGCCTTAGACCATGTCTAAGATTTGCAAAGGGATCTGCACTTCCATTCAAAATGTTTTAGGGGTCTGCAAATGAAAAGGCCAAAAACCACTGGCTACAAAAATTATAAAATGTAATAGATGAAGAGGTACTTATAGAATTGGCCAGATTCCCAGTGGGTGTGACTCAACCATAGCGCCACTGGAGTAAAGGAGCCAGATCCCCAGCTGGTGTTAGAGGGACAGATGAAAGCGTTATTAGTCCAGAGAGAAACAGCAAGTGAGTCAATGACTTTATAGTCTGGTGGTTAGGGCCCTTATCTTGGATGCAGGAGATCCAGTATCTAGTCCCCTTTCTCCAATGCCTCTTTAATTATTTAACCACAGTGGAACAGATTCAACAGAAGAGGAGAAACAATGCCCACATCAGACTGTCCCATAGTCACAGCTGGGCAGAGATTCTGTGAATACCTGTGGGGCCTGATTCTGCGATTTTGGTGCTTAAAGTGACACTTGAGGCCTAAGTCTTGTTGTGTATCTGGCCCATTTTGTCTTTGTAGAACACACAAATTCCAACCAGCTTATTATTTTAAAGGATAGAATAGAGCTCCCTTTATAATCATCCTACTGAAGAGATGATCTCTACATGTCATGTCAATTCATTTTTATGATATGTGTTAATTTTATTAATTTGTCTTACAGGTCACGCTCTTGCTGAAAAAATATCAATGGAAAATCAAACCATGGGGACCAAGTTTATTATCCTGGGACTTTCCACTGACCCACAGATGCAGATTTTCCTCTTCTCAGTGTTTTTTTTTAATTTATCTAATCATTCTGGGTGGTAACACAGTGATCATGGTGGTGATAAGAGCTGATTCTCACCTTCACACCCCTATTTACTGATTGGGAAAGCAGCCACTGCTGTAGGTGGCTTAATAAGGGCCCAACTGGCCCTTATAAGAGGGCAGTGGGCCAGGAGCAGGCAGGCTCTGTCTAGCTGAGGAGGGAGATGGACCCAGCTGCCTGAGTGCTAAAGGGTAGTGGAGTGAAGCGGGGCTGGGGAAAGGCCAGAGGAGCTGGGAAGCTCTGGGCCAGCAACTCCCCAGGCTGCACGGCCTTGTACAAGACTCCTGGAGGTACTGGGTTGCAGGGAAAGGCAACAGGTCAACCCCCTCCTTACCTATGAGGAGTGGCTTTTACACGGCAGTCTGGCCAGTGAACAGGGGCTAGATAGTGACTGGCCATAACCCATGACTGAGCCAAGGTGGGGATAGAGGGTTGGGGGTTCCACTGGGTGGGGAGACCCTGAGACTGCGGGGGTATTGCCAAGGGGAAGCACTCCAAAGACAAGGGGCACCAGATCCTGGGAGGGACACGGGCCAGGAGCAGCAGGACACCGGCCTGCAGAGGGTGCTCTGGAGGCTGGAAATGCTAATTCCCGGAGAAAACCAGCAGGTGGCACCGCAGGAGTGAGTCCCACACCACGACAGATTTCTAAATCCTTTAGGCTCTTTTGAAAATCCAAGTATCATTGCTCTCATTCTTACACATGATAGAGCGGTGCTTAAGGGCTGAACCAACACAGTGTTACTGGTAGCTTGTTACAGAGAGCGAACTTCAGGGATCTTGTCCCAGAGGAACAAGCCAACTCTTTTAAACAGCTGTCAAGAATCAGATCTTAGTCTTGGAGTCAGCTAAGGAACAGCTCTTTGCTCAATTCCTACTACACATCTTGAGGAGTTTCACTGCTCTGGATAAAGAACATTGGATCTCCTTAGATGCTGTATTCCAAAGGTAGATAGAGAGATTAGTAGACAAATCAGTAAGTAGGTATATAAACAGACTAAGAAAACAGAAAGCGAAAACTACAGGTCAGAATGATCTCACCATATTTAAGATCCATATTAAGAAGTCAGGTGAGTTGATCTAAATTTTTATTTTTTTATATATTTTTATCCTTTCCATTTCAAAGGACCGATTCTAACCCCCCCATACACCTCATCTTGGGATGGGTCTCTCTGTCGCCTCCCATTGAATTCTGCTGGGAATCAGCAGTCTGCTCACACAGAGTCAGTCGCAGCATAGGGGCCATAATTAGCAGCCCAGCAACTACTTGAATCAAACAGCTCGCTTTCTCACTATTTCTCAAGGCAGGGCAACTAAGACAGTTGGTGAATGTTAGCAGTAATTTCTATTTTTGGAGTGCGTGTGTGGGAGGGGGGCATTGGTATAGGTTGGGAGTAGGACATTTACATTTCTAATTTCGCTTTGCACACAATCTGCCTGTGTTGACATTCAAATCCTAGTACAAGGTTCACCTCTTTGCTTAGGTATTTGTCTCATAAGTTGATAATGAAAGAAAAGTTTTTTTTTCTCAGTGTTGTCGTTTCTCTTCTTCAAGTCTTGGAGCATTCATGGACTCCAGCCTCTTTCTTCTGCTTTTGCCAAAATCCAATCTTTATTCACTTCTTGGTTTGCACTATGAGTCCTTTTCACTCTTTGGCTGAAAATGATCACTGGTTTTCTTGAATTGTTTGCACAGTTGCATGATATCAACCTGGGGTTACCCACTTCCACACAGACACTTTGGCAGTGGAGAAGCCTGTCATACAGATAAGACTCTCTTCATGGCAATTGTCATATTTATCAATTTGCCTATATTGTCTGTATTTGATTGGGTTGTCAGCCTGTGCCAAAACCAGTACTTCTAATTTTCGGGAGTTTGTTATTATTTTGTTATAGAAATCCTAGATATTTTAATAGGGATGAATCCAATAAGGTACTATAGTTATTAAATACTCTACAACAGTGGTTTTCCTCTTGTGGTTTGCAGATCCCTGGGGGTCCGTACACCATGTCTAAGATTTCCAAAGGGGTCTGCATCTCCATTTAATTTTTTTTTAGGGGTCCACAAATGAGAAAAAGGTTGAAAACCAGTAGCCTACAGAAATTATAAAATGTAATAGAAAAATATACTTCTTATAGCATTGGCCAAATTTCTCTTTGCACACAATCTGCCTGTGTTTACATTCAGAATCTAGTACAAGGTCCACCTCTATGCTTAGGTATTTGTCTCATGAGTTGATAATGAAAGAGAGGTTATTTTTTCTCTGATATCATATGAGGATGGATATAGATTGGACATTGGAGAGAACATTGGCTTCATTCCCATTCCTCCTGAAAACTGATGTCAAAATAACCACTGACTTCCATGGGGGCAGGATGGATTCTCTACTATATGTAGAGCCTCATATTCTGATGTGCAGACCAAGGAAACAAAAGCCTCATTCAGTTAGAGTTTAAATGACTTAGGAACAGAAGTCCCATTAATTTTCTATAAGGCCCCTCTTTTCAAAATTATGTCACTGTGCCGAGGGAATGTTTGCTTGTCACATTCATTTCTCCTTCTTCTTGAAAAATCCTAATGATTTTAATAGGTAAGAATCCAATTATATACTACAGGGATTAAATCGTGTTTCCAACAAAATAGTCAAGAACAAGTGACAGAAAGTAATAGAGAAAGAGATGTTTTTTATACTTTTGTCCACATGCCCAGCTATTGTAAATTGGCCATAGTTGTTTCGTTGGAGTGAATCTGTCAATTCCCAGGCTGGTGTACCTCAGTTGTAGCTCTGCTGAAGTCATAAAGCCGGATTAAAGAAACATTAGAGGAGAGAGAGAGAGAGAGAGAGACTGTATAGCCTGGTGGTTAGAGACCTATCCCGGATGCAGAAGACCAAGTATCCAGTAACCCTGCTGTGCTTCCTCTCTAATATTTGAGCTAGATTGCATCAGATTAAAGAGGAGAGACTTGAGGAGCCTGACATCAGTCTGTCTGCAAGTCCCAGCTGAACACGGCTTTTGTGAACACCAAATTCTGTGGTTTAGGCAGCTAAAGTGGCAGTTAGGTGCCCAAGTCCTTTTGTGTATCCAGCATGTTTTGTCTATTTAAAATACGCAAAATCTATCCAGCTTCTCTCTTTCTCTGTCACTGAATTTACTATACTTAAAATACACATTGTACAGCTTGGAATAGGGCTCTCTTTACGTTCATGCTACTGATCAGATTAACTTCACATGCCATTTAAATTTACTTTAATCATAAGTATTAATTTGTTTTCTCTCGTCTTCCAGGTCAACAGATTTCCTGAATAAATTTCAATGAAAAATCAAACCACAGTGACTGAATTTATTCTCCTGGGACTTTCCAGTGACCCACAGATGCAGATTTTCCTCTTCTTGGTGTTTTTAGTTATATACCTAATCACTCTGAGTGGTAACATAGTGATCATGGTGGTGATAAGAGCTAATTCTCACCTTCACACTCCTATGTACTTCTTCCTCTTCCATTTATCCTTTGTTGATATCTGCTATTCCTCGGTCACGGTGCCTAACGCACTGAGGAACTTCCTAGTGGTGCACAAAACTATTTCTGTCAATGGCTGCATTGCTCAGATGTTCTTCATCCTCCTCTCAGCTGGTGCTGAAGTTCTCATTCTCTCAGCCATGGCTTATGACCGCTACGCTGCCATATGTGACCCATTGCATTACGTGGAGAGAATGAGCAAAGGGATCTGTGTTCAGCTGGTGAGTGGGGCATGGGCAATAAGTTTCTTCCATGCCCTGCTTAACACTGTTTTTACTTTCAATTTGCATTTCTGTGGGCCCAGTCAAATCAGCCATTTCAGCTGTGAACTCTCTCCTCTATTACAACTGTCCTGCACTGACAACCTCACCAATCAAGTGGTGCTTATTACTTCTGTTGTGATATTTGCATCAAGTGCCTTCCTCCTCACCCTGATCTCCTACATTAATATCATCTCCACCATCCTGAAGATTCGCTCTGCGGAGGGCAGGCGTAAAGCCTTCTCCACCTGCAGCTCCCACCTTATCGTGGTTGGCTTATTCTACACGACAGGTTTTCTCCAGTACACAAAACCCAGGTCGGTCTCCTCTGTGGTGCTGGATGAAATATTCTCAATTGAGTACAGTATCTTGACCCCTGTGTTAAATCCCATCATCTACAGCCTGAAAAACAAGGAGGTGAAAACAGCTGTAGGGAAAATGTTAGGGAAATTCAAATTTCTCAAGTAGTGTCAATCTTATTTAAAACAACAACAGCAACAAAAGTACACAGAACTGTGGATAACTTGTGTTTGAGAGATTCTCTGTTCAGTTATCTGACACTTTGGGCCAAAGCCTTAATTGTTCTAAATTAGTGTGACTCCATTAAACTCAGCAGGCCATATCCTCACTGGGTAGGAGAGACACTGGATCAAAGGGGACGGGATCCTGGGTCTCTATCTAGGGTGAGTGCAGGAAGCACCAGGCTCTAGATCCATTCATATGCTTTCTCACTGTCTTTGTCTTTGAGCCCATATCTCTTTTAATCTGACCCACTGACTTCAATAGATCTATGGCCAATTAATCCCACTTGAGGATCTGGTCAGTTCTATGGAAAGAATATCTTTGTGTATTGCATTATGTAGTTCTAGAGTATTTTGTTGAAAACCCTATTTAATATTTGTAGTATCTTATAGGATTCATCGCTATTAATGTATCTGTCTCCAATAATAATAATTAATGAGTGTTATCCCCACCTAGGCCAAGATGCACAAAGGAATTAAGGCTGTATTAGGAGAGATTGAGACACAGATCAGGTATCTCATATCCCATTGGTTAGCGCACTCACATGGGAGAAAGCAGATCCCTTTTTAAAATCTTTCTCCTTACCAGGCATTTGAAGAGGGTCTGAAACATCCCTAACTACTAAGATAAAAGTTGAGGGTTTCTTCCACCTAATTCCTTCTTCTTCTCTCCCCTCTCTCATCATGGTTTCTTGCTACCTTAGGGGGGGTTAGAGACTTCCCAGCTGAGAATCCCAAGGCAAAGGAGGTGCATTCCTGCAGAGGAGATGAGGACTGAACTCCTGTGATAGCTGCGGGATTTATAACACAACCCTCTGCTTGGCCTTTCCCAAAGTGGTTTCTCCAGTGTCTCAGTCTGGATCATAGACTCTTTTTTATTTCATTTTAAGCACAGAGACCAGTATTTTGTTGGTGCTTAACAGGTGATTGATGATAATAAGCTTCTGTAATTTGGGGAAAAGAACCTTACAGATGGACTGCAGAGTTTAATACATGTTGTTATAATTTGGCCTACAAACTTATCCTCATTTTGAGCTCACCTGTAAAAAGTATGTGACAGTTCATCAGATGTCACCTTAGCCTCAAATAGCAAAAGTCGGTTACTGAAGTTAGCATCACCATCATGGCTGACATGCCCACCGTTTCCTGGGACCCCAGAACTTCTTCATCCTAATCCTGAGAGATGTCCTGACCAGACTGGTCCAGAGAGAGGGAGGAAGATGACACCAACACTGCCTCCGTTTAAATCCCAAATACCGCCTGAGATGTGAGACTTTCTCTCACTTCATCTTCGTCCCTTTATCCTGCCTTCTTTTCCTTCGCCACTTTATTTCTTTTCTTTCCTATCCCTCTCCTTTTCCCTTCTGTCTAATGAGAGTCTGACTTAGCAAGACAAGGCTGTATACTCAGCAACACTGCTGCGAGCCTGTGACCAGAAAGAGGCCACTGAAAGTAATGCCCAAAACAGCTGGAGCTGGTAAAAGCTTGCCAGGTCTCTAAGTGGCTAATAAGACTGTGGGCTGTGCCTGTGTTTCTCCGGCCGTGAGGCTGCAAAAGAGAGACAATCCCAGAGACTGAAACTACATTTTCTATCTTTGCTGTTCCTTTCTCTGCTCTTGTGTGTGTTTTTCTGTTGTTTTGCTACCACCCAGCTCTACTATTTCTCTTCTCAAAAGAACAGTTATTACCATCTTTAATGCCATCTAAAAGTCTGTCAAACAAGGTTCCCCCCCCTTCATAAAACTTGCTTCAGCTAAAGCAGAGGGAAATAACAGATGTTGTTAAAATAAAAGCCTTATTTAACACTTTCCTTTTCAAAGGTTATAATTGTTTCTCCTTCTTTTGTGTCTTTAATAAAAGCTAAAAATGATGTTTAATGGTGTGATTGCCATGGTAATAAGTAGGCTGAGTTTTCTGTATACGAAATTCTGAAGCTTGTTTAACACAGTTTAATGCTGGACAGTTACTGTGTTATGTTAACAACTTTGGGGCCATATATTCCATCTAAATTAGTAGAACATACAGTGATTCACATGACGTTCTTTGAGATCTTTGGATAAAGGAAGCTGCAGAAGAAAATAGCTCGCCTCTTTTACTACCATTGTCTGTGTCATGGGAACATAAGAATTGACATATTGAGTGATGCCTGCCATCTAGTCTAGAATCCTCTTTCTGGCAGTGACCAAAACCATCTATTTAGTGGAAGACTCAATAATCTGACAGTACATAGTTGTGGGATAATCTGCCCTCATAGCAAAGTCTCTAATTGTTAGAGTTTGGTGTAAGTCCTGAAACTTGATATTTAATATTCCTTCCAAAAATCTTATCAAAAATAATTATACCAGCTCTGCTATTTTACTTTTACATTCCCTTTCTGATTCTTCCTATGTTTCTGGTCTCTATGTCTCCCTGTGGCAAGGAGTTCCACAGTTTAATTATGTGTCTTATTTGTGCATAGAACACACTGCCAACAGTGGTTCACCAAACAGACATCCTTACCTTACAGAAATCCTATAGAAAGAAAGTATAACATAGCTGAATGGGCTTTTTCATTCAACCGTTATGTATATGTGCATCTCTTCTTCTCCATAGACATGATATTGCATGCACTTGAGTGTTTAGACTAAATGGTTGTATTCCCCACTTCCACCATGCTTCATGGTGGATCAAAGATATGAGGAGGCAGAAGGGAACAGCTCAGACTTGCAGATGGAAGCAAGACCAAAGAACTCTGAGGGGAGACTGCTGGGTGAGGAAAGTGGACAGTCGAAGCACGCGACTAAGAGAACCAGGCAGAGGAAAAGACAGGCTAGTAAAGGAGAAATAGAGCTCAGGAACAGGTTTGCGGAGTTGGAAAATGTAGATGGGGCACAGTAGGTGGTAGCTGAAGGTGAGAGGGCAAGGAAGAGGAGAGGAGCAGCTAGTACTATAGGAAGAAGGGAAGAGTAAATGGAGATAACATCACCAAATATGAGGCCCGGGAGGATATGGGATGAGTTGCAGAGGATTGCAAGGGACAATAGGAATCAAGAGGACTTGCAGCCAGAGGGAACAGGGGATAGACCAGAGAATCACACCATCACCAGGAAAAGACAGGTCTACGTGATTGGGGACTCCTTACTGAGAAGAATAGACAGGCCTTTAACTAGAGTTGATCCGGAGAACAGAAGGGTGTGCTGTCTGCCGGGTGCTAAGATACAGGATGTGGACCTGAGGTGGATCCTAATGGGAGTGGGAAAATATCTGCTGATTGTCCTTCATGTGGGAACAAATGATACGACCATATTCTTGCAGGAATGTATCAAGGGAGATTATGCCAGGCTGGGGAAGACACTTAAGGAAATGGAGGCTCAGGTGATCTTCAGTGGAATTCTGTCTGTTCCTAGAGAAGGAAAACAAAGGTATGACAAGATTATGGTGATCAACAGATATCTCAGGCAGTGGTGCTATAAGGAGGGCTTTAGAATGCATGGCCACTGGGAAGCGTTCATGGACATAGGACTGTTCTGTTGAGGATGGATTTCACCTGAGTAAAGAGGGAAATAGACTTCTAAGATGGAGGCTGGCACAACTGATTAAGAGAGCTTTAAATTAGGAATTTGGGGGAGATGGTTGGGAGATGTCCAGGTAATCTCCATGCCAGAATTTAACATTGAGAGGGAAGAAAATGAAGTAAGAAAGGATACAGCCGTGGGTATGTGAATGGACATAATGAGAAAGGGTCATGTAGATATCATTCTAATAGGTGATAATGGTGGTGGAATGTCTGTGCCTAATCACGTAAAGAATGTCAGTGAAGTCAACCGGCAAAAATTGAGATGTTTGTACACTAATGCAAGGAGCCTAGGTAACAAAATGGAGGAACTAGAGCTACAGGTGCAGGAAGTGAAACCGGATATTATAGATTTCACAGAAATATGGTGGAGTAGTAGTCATGACTGAAGTACAGGTATTGAAGGGTATGTGCTGTTTAGAAAAGACAGAAATAAAGCCAAAGGTGGTGGAGTAGCATTGTATATCAATGACGAGATAGACAGTAAAGAAATAAGAAGTGATGGAATGGATAAGACAGAGTCTGTCTGGGCAAAAATCACATTGGGAAAGAAACCTACTAGATTCTACCCTAGGTAATGCTTGGGGTGTGCTACAGACTACCAGGATCCGATTTGGATATGGATAGAGACCTCTTCAATGTTTTGAATGAAGTAAACCCTAATGGGACTTGTGTGATCATGGGAGACTTCAACTTCCCAGATATAGCCTGGAGGACAAGTGCTAGTAATAATGACACTTCTCTTATTTTCCTGGATGCGATAGCTGATGGATTCCTTCACCAAGTAGTTAAAGAACCAACAAGAGGGGATGCCACTTTAGATTTGGTTTTGGTGAATAATGAAGACCTCATAGAAGAAATGGTTGTAGAGTACAACCTTGCTTCGAGTGATCATGAGCTAATTCAGTTTAAACTAGATGGAAGGATAAACAAAATTAGATCTGGGACTAGGGTTTTTTATTTCAAAAGGGTTAACTTTAAAGAATTAAGGAAATTAGTTAGGGAAATGGATTGACCTGAAGAACTCATGGATCTAAAGGCGGAGGAGGCCTGGAACTACTTCAAGTCAAAGCTGAAGAAACTATCAGAAGCTGGATGAGTGAGCATCTTAAAGAGGTGATTAAGAAAAAGCAGAAAGCCTACAAGGAGTGGAAGATGGGAGGGATTAGAAAGAAAAGCTACCTTATTGAGGTCAGAACATGTAGGGATAAAGTGAGAAAGGCCAAACAATATATAGAGTTGGACCTTGCAAAGGGCATTAAAACCAATAGGAAAAGGTTCTATAGTCATATAAATAAGAAGAAAACAAAGAAAGAAGTGGGACTGCTAAACACTGAGGATGGAGTGGAGGTCAAGAATAATCTAGGCATGGCCCAATATCTAAACAAATACGTTGCCTCGGTCTTTAATGAGGCTAATGAGGAGCTTAGGGATAATGGTAGGATAACAAATGGGAATGTGGATATGGAGGTAGATATTACCATCTCCGAGGTAGAAGCCAAACTCAAACAGCTTAATGGGACTAAATCAGGGGGCCCAGATAATCTTCATCCAAGAATATTAAAGGAACTACACATGGAAGCCCATTATCAAGAAGTTTTAATCGATCTGTAAACTCAGGGGTTGTACCGTATGAGTGGAGAATTGCTAACATAATTCCTATTTTTAAAAAGTGGGGGTGGGGTGGAAAGTGATCCTGGTAACGATAGGCCTGTTAGTTTGCAAGGTATTGGAAAAATTTTTGAAGGAGAAAGTAGTTAAAGACACTGAGGTCAATGGTAATTGGGACAAAATACAACATGGTTTTACAAAAGGTAGATCGTGCCAAACCAACCTGATCTCCTTCTTTGAGAAGATAACAGATATTTTTGAGACAAAGGAAAGGTAGTAGATCTAATTTACCTTGATTTCAGTAAGGCATTTGATACAGTTCCACCTGGGGAATTATTAACTAAATTGGAAAAGATGGGAATCAATATGAAAATTGAAAGGTGGATACGGTATTGGTAAAAGGGGAGACTACAACAGGTTATACTGAAATGTGAACTGTTAGACTGGAAGGAGGTTACTAGTGAGTTTCTCAGGGATCGATTTTGGAACCAATCTTGTTTAATCTTTTTATTACTGACCTTGGCACAAAAAGTGGGAATGTGCTAATAATGTTTGCGGATGAGCCAAAGCTGGGAGGTATTGCTAATACAGAGAAGGACTGGGATATCATACAGAAAGATCTGGATGACCTTGTAAACTGGAGTAATAGTAATAGGATGAAATTTAATAGTGAAAAGTGCAAGATCATGAATTTAGAGAATTAATAACAAGAATTTTAGTTATAAATTGGGGAGGCATCAGTTGGAAGTAACAGAGGAGGAGAAGGACCTTCGGGTATTGGTTGATCACAGGATGACTATGAGCCACCAATATGATATGGCTGTTAAAAAATGCTAAAGTGATCTTGAGATGCATCAGGCGAGGTATTTCCAGTAAAGATAAAGAGGTGTTAGTACCGTTACACAAGACACTGGTGAGATCTTACCTGGAATATTGTGTGCAGTTTTGGTCTCCTGTGTTTAAGAAGGATGAATTCAAACTGGAACAGGTACAGAAAAGGACTAGGATGATCCGAGGAATGGAAAACCTGTCTTATGAAAGGAGACTTAAAGAGCTTGGCTTTTTTAGCCTAACCAAAAGACGGCCAAGGGGAGATATGATTTCTCATCATAAATATATCAGAGGAATAAATCCCAGGGAGGGAGAGGAATTATTTAAGCTCAGAACCAATGTGGACACAAGAACAGCAGGATATAAATTGGACATTAGGAAGTTTTGACTTGAAATTAGATGAAGATTTCTAACCATCAGAGAAGTGAAGTTCTGGAAGAGCCTTCCAAGGGGAGTAATGGGGTCAAAAGACATATCTGGCTTTAAGACTAAGCTTGATAAGTTTATGGAGGGGATGGTATGATGGGAGAGCCTAATTTTGGAAATTAATTGATCTTTGATTATTAGCAGTAAATATGCCCAATGGCCTGTGATGGGTTGTTAGATGGGATGGGATCTGAATTACTACAGAGAATTTTTTCCTGCGTTTCTGGCTGTTGAGTCTTGGTCACATGCTCAGGGTTTAGCTGATTGCCATATTTGGGGTCGAGAAGGAATTTTCCTCCAGGACTGATTGGCAGAGGCCATGGAGGTTTCTCGCCTTCCTCTGCAGCATGAGGCACAGGTCACTTGCTGGAGGATTTTCTGCACATCATGGTCTTTAAATCACGATATGAAGACTTCAGTAAGTCAGACATAGGTTAGGGGTTTGTTACAGGAGGGGGTGGGTGAGACTCTGTGGCCTGCAATGTGCAGGAGGTCAGACTAGATGATCATCACGGTCCCTTCTGACCTTAAAGTCTATGAGTCTTTCTCATTTCTTAACCTGCATATCCATTTGTTGGTAATGTTTAAGAATGGCTGGCAAATTCCCATGCTTTCACATCTACTGCCCTCTTGTGGTAATTATACATTATGGCTATCATCTTCAAAGGAGTCTAGGGTGAGGAAAATATTTGCTATTTGAATGTCTAACTCCTTAGCTTGCTTGGAAGAATTTGAGCCGAAATACATGCCCTATTAATTGACTGTACCTGAGATTGGAAACCTAAATCTCTTGGGCTCTTTTCATAATCTAAGCCTCCGTACCCTCATGCTTATGAACCCTACATGATTGCTTAAGGGTTGACCCAACGCAGTGTTATTAGTACCTTGTCACAGAGAGTGAACTTCAGGGATCTTGTCCCAGGGGAACAGGACAACATTTAATCAGCTCTCAAGAAATCAGCTCGTTGTCTTGGAGTCTGCTAAGGAAAGGGTCTTTGCTTCATTCGCACTGATAAGCCGTGAAGACTCTCACTACTCCTGGTTAAAAAAAAAAACAAAAAAAATCCAACCAACCAACCAACCAACCAACCAAAAAGACGTCCTTAGATGCTGTTTCCAAGAGGTAGATAGAGAGATTAGACAGACAAATCAATAATTTAGTAGATAGACTAAGAAAACAAAAAAAGAGGAACTCACAGGTCAGAATGATCTCACCACATTTATGATCCACATTAAAAAGGCAGGTGAGTTGGTTCATGTTTTTATTCATTACAATTGTTTATTTTCTTTTTAATTTCAAAGGACCAAGTTCTTCCCCCCTCCCCCGCCATCTAGAGGTGGGTCTCTCTGCAGAGTCCCTTTGATTTCTGCCTGAATGCAGCTGTCCACTCACACAGAGTCAGTAGCACCATCGGGGTAATAGCTGGCAACCCAGCCATCTCTCTCTTTGTGTGTTTCTCAAGGCAGCACTGAGAAAACTGAGACATCTGGTACAGTATAACAGTAGTTTCTACTTTTGGAGTCTGTGTGTTGAGGGGTGAGTAGATTAGGGGCAGGGCATTCTCTAGAAAAGGCATTTAGCTTTTGGGATCACTGTGAATAGTGCCTTTGTTACCACTTAGGCAAGGCCCATCTCTTTGCTTGGGTATTTATTTGATTAAATGATCTTATGTAAGAACAGCCTGATATTCAGATGTGCAGGATCCTGAGTCAAAAGTCCCATTGGGTTGAATTTTCAGAGAAATTTAAGTGATTTAGGAATAAAACTTCCATTAACTTACAATCCGACCCCTCTTTTTAAAGTCATGTCTGCGTGCCTAAAGAGTGTTTGCTGGACACATTCATTTAGTGTGATCATTATTACTGTCCCTCAGTATTACATAAGGGAGAATTTTAACAAATAGCTTTCACAATATACAAGGTCTTTATGCATAAAAAGGGTAAAGTTAATGTCTAAAATTTAAGTCACCAATGAACCAGGCTCTGTACCAACACTATAAGTTTGAGTAGTCAGGAGTTTCGTTAAACCCTCTACAGAATTCATGCATTTTAGATGCTCAAATGCTCTCATTTTCCTTTGATTTTCTCTCACATTCTCACAGCGCCTAAGAGCGCTGTCTGCTGGAAGTCACTGACCATGATGTCTTGCACTCGTCATGTGTTGTTCAGCTTCTCAATCATACCCTTAGGGATCACTCTAACTATTCCAATAATCGCTGGGGTCATCTGTGTTCTATGTTTCAATAATCAATCTACTTTGTGGAAGTGTTCTTCATACTTTGCAATCTTGTCTTCTTGTTTCTTTTTTAAGACACTGGCTGCTGGTATGGCACAATCTATTAACATTTAGCCTATTTTTCTTCACTCCTCAGTCTGTGACAATTGCCGGATCCCATAAAATCTTAGCCTCTTCATTCTCTAGAGTGCTTTTGATTTGGTGGTTGTAATAAAACAAAATTCATTTAAATATGCACTTCCACAAAGACTCCAGTGCAGGAACTTGGTGGCCTCATGAGTCTTCTTCTCTCCTAGCCAGGCTCAGCAGGCGCTCCACAGTCTCTTCCTTTTCAGAACACATTCTGCAGTTCAGGGAACAGTTACGTTTGGTTGATCTTTCTTCTGTGTAAATAACCTTAAGGACTTGTGCACTCATATTGAGGCTCTCTGTCTCTCTTTTCCGATATCCTTGTAGAAGCCATGAATTTATTCATTGTCTATCCCTAATAGGTTTGATCTCTCTCCACCACCGTCCATGCACTCATTTCTGTGTAAATCTTTGGAATCTTTCTGGGGGGATTTCCTTTCTACTGTCTGACATGGGCTGGAATGCACTCGCAGTCATTGGTTTTTATCACCACAAGACCACCTCTTTCTCAGTCCCACTTTTAATATGTTTTGATGTTTTATTCTTGATTATCAACTTCTTCCTCCATGGATAGCAGATCTTTTCCTGTATCACACTGTTAGACTTCTTGTCTGTGTTTTTATTGCTATTCAATACTCATTGCATCACTAGCAGCTGTCTTGTTTGGATGTCAAATTTTTACTTATCCCCTTGATTCCACTTGATCACCCCAGCAGTGTGCCACACTACTGTTGATCCTGTGTCATTGCTTCTACCAAAATGTTTGCATGTGGGTCAACATGACCAGGGCCGGCTCTACTATTTTTGCCTCCCCAAGCAGCATGCTGAATTGCCACCGGGCGGCGGGGGTAGTCCGTGGGCCATTAGGGCGGCACGAGCGTTTCCATTGTGGCGACAATTCGGCGGCAGCTTCTGTCTCCAGCCAGAAGACACAAGCTGCACCGCCACCAACAGCTGAACATAAAAGCTGCCACCAAATTGCCACTGCCGTAGAAATGCATGTGCCGCCCTAACGGCACATGGACTGCCCCTGACGCCCGGCAGCAATTCAGCACGTTGCTTGGGGGCAAAAACACAGGGACTGCCGCCCCTTGCAGTTTGCCACCCCAAGAACCTGCTTGGAATGCTGGTGCCTGGAGCCGGCCCTGAACATGACTAATCTCCCTTTTCAAGCCTTCAGTCTCCATTTGCGTAAATAATTCCATTTTGCTATGAAACTCTCAGTTGCCCAGTGAGTCTATGCTCAGTTGTTTCTTTCTAGGTGTTATCATTTCTCTCCTTCATGTCTTGGAGCATTCATGTCCTCCAATCTCTCTCTTCTGCTTTTGCCAAAATCCAACCTTAGATCACTTCTTGGTTTGCAGTATAAGTCCTTTTCACTCTTTGGCTGAAAAATGATCTCTGGATTTCTTGAATTGTTTGGAAAGTTGCATGATATCAACCGTGGGTTACCCACTTCCACACATACACCTTGGCAGTGGAGGAGCCTATCATACAGCTAAGCACTTCTGAGGCCCTCTTAATAGCATTTGTAATATTTACTAATTTGCCTGTGTCCGCTGTATTTGATTGGGTTGTCAGCTTATGCCGAAACCAGTATTTCTAGGTCTTGGTGGTTTATTATTTTTATTCTTATTTATTATTATTTTATTATTATTGAAATCCTAGATATTTTAATAGGTATAAATCAAATAAGATACTATAGATATTAAATACTCTACAGGGGTGGTTTCCAACCTGTGGTCTGCAGATCCCTAGGAGTCCACAGATGAGGGGTTCGCACCTCCATTGTACTTTTTTTATGGGTACGCAAAAGAAAAAAAGCCTCAAAACCACTGCTCTACAAAAAATACAAAATGTAATAGATGAAGAGGTACTTATAGAATTGGCCAGATCCCCAGTGGGTGTGACTCAGCCATAGCTTCCCTGGCGTAAATGGGCCAGATCCCCAGGTGAAGTAAAAACAGTTGTATCTCTGTTGATGTTAGAGGGACAGATGAAAGAGTTTTAAGGCTGGAGAGAAACAGCAAGTGAGAGAATTGCTTTATGTACAGGTGGTTAGGGCCCTCACCTTAAATGCAGGAGATCCAGTATCAAGACCCCTTTTCTACAATGCCTCTTTAATTATTTAACCACAGTGGAACCGATTCAAGAGGAGAGACAAAGTGAGGCACACATCAGACTGTCCCGTAGTCCCAGCAGGGTACGGTTTTTTGTCATTACCTATGGGGCCTAATTCTGCAATTTAGGTGCTTAAAGTGGCAGTTAGGGGCCTAAGTCCTGTTGTGCATCTGGCCCATTTTGTCTCTGTACAACACACAAATTCCAGCCAGCTTATCACTGTTGCTTTCTCTAAGTCTTGTTTATTTAAAAAATATATATTTTACAGGATACAATAGGGCTCTCTTTCTATTCATCCAACTGAAGAGATTATCACTATATGCCACTTCAATTCACTTTTATGATACTACTTAATTTTATTTTATTTAAAATACACTTTGTACAGCCTGAAATAGGGTTCTCTTTACATTCATGCTACAGAGAGATTAACTTCACATGCTGTTTCAATTTACTTTTATTAAAAGTTTTAATTTCATTTGTTTTCTCTCATCTTTCAGGTCACAGTTTTCCTGAATAAATGCCAATGAAAAATCAAACCACAGTGACTGAATTTATTCTCCTGGGACTTTCCAGTGAACCACAGATGCAGATTTTCCTCTTCTCAGTGTTTTTAGTTATTTACCTAATCACTCTGGTTGGTAATATAGTGATCATGGTGGTGATAAGAGCTCATTTTCACCTTCACACCCCTATGTATTTCTTCCTTTTCCATTTATCCTTTGTTGATATCTGCTATTCCTCGGTCACGGTGCCTAATGGGCTGAGGAACTTCCTAGCAGAGCACAAAACTATTTCGGTCAATGGCTGCATTGCTCAGATGTTCTTCATTCTCCTCTCAGGTGCAGCTGAAAGTTTCATTCTCTCAGCCATGGCATATGACCGCTACGCTGCCATCTGTGACCCATTGCGTTACATGGAGATAATGAGGAAAGGGATCTGTGTTCAGCTGGTGAGTGGGGCATGGACAATAGGCTTCATTTATGCCCTTCTTAACACTATTTTTACTCTGAAGTTGCATTTCTGTGGCTCCAACCAAATCCATCATTTCAGCTGTGAGCTTCCTCCTCTGTTACAACTGGCCTGTACTGAGACCCTCACCAATCAAGTGGTGCTTCTTACTTCTGTTGTGATATTTGGCTCAATCTCCTTCCTCCTCACGCTGATCTCCTACATTTACATCATCTCCACGATACTGAGGATACGCTCTGCAGAGGGAAGGCATAAAGCCTTCTCCACCTGCAGCTCCCACCTTATTGTGGTTGGTTTGTTGTACCTGACAGGTTTTCTCCAGTACACAAAACCCAGCTCTGTCTCTTCTGTGCTGCTGGATGAAATATTCTCCATCCAGTACAGTGTCTTGACCCCCATGTTAAACCCCATCATCTACAGCCTGAAAAACAAGGAGGTGAAAACAGCCCTAAGGAAAACATTGGGAAAATTAAAGTTTATCAGGTAACGTTGATGATCTTAAATAAATTAAATTACATATTTTTACATCAGAGAGCATAGAACTGTGGATAACTGGTGCTTGGGAAATTCTCAGCTCAGGTAACTGATGGACACGTTGGGACAAAACCTCGGTTGGTCTAAATGAGTGTGGCTCAATTGATGCCACTGAGCCAGATTCCCAGTTGTACAAGAGTCACTGGAACACGGCGACTGGATCTTTGGTCTCCTGAATCCAGAGTGTGTGCTTTGAGCACTGGCCTGTAGAGTCAGTCACACATTTCTTCCTTTCCTCTATCTCCATATCTCTTTAATCTGGTCCACTGACGTCAGAGGATCTATGGCCAATTTATGCCAACTGAGATTCTGGACAATTCTATATATCTCTCCTCTTCCATTGTGGAGGGAGCCAGGGTGCCAAATTCTGGTTTTGTGAATCTCTGTGATTTTCCAGGCACTTCAAAGTTAGGAGATGTGATGCTGAGCATTGCAGAGCCTATGTCCCTTTGTGAACCTACTCCTTGGTGTAAATTGACATGGTGCTGTTAAGTCAATGTAGGTACATGGATTTACATCAAATGTGGCTCTGACCATAGTGTTCATATGCTAAAGTGATTTTGTTTTCTTCAAATTTCACTCATTGTCAAGTTGGAAAGCCCTGTGTATCGCTGAGTGTCCACTGACATCATAAACGTAGTAGGAAGTGGTGCAGCTACTCTGCACCCAAGGGAAATTCACCTTTAGATGCAGAACCCCAGCTGGTGAAAAGCAGCATAGCTCCATTGAAATAAACAGGGCTACTCCAATACATGCCAGCTGAGGATCTCATCTCAGGGAAAAAAGATATGACTTTGAATTCATCCATTGCCAATGTTTGAATTATAGAGATATGATCTGGGGTAAATGAAGAGTCGACCAATAGGCTGAGCTATTCATATGAGTGTAGGGGAGTCAGGTGCCCAACTCCTGTTGGATGGGAATAACTTAGTCCCAGCCTCTTGCACAAGGTCAGCCTGAAAATCTGTGGAGAGCAAGACATGGAATCCTGATCTCTTCATTCCCTGTCTAGTGAGTTCAGCCACAATTCCATACATGTGCCCACTTCCATCACTCTTCCCATCCCATCCTAGTACTGATGGCATGCATTGTCTGCTCCATTTATGAAAGACACCACCCTCTGCTCCCATTTTCACAGGGAGAATTTCTTCTTTCAGATTCTTCACACAAAATAAATAGAGCTAGTTGAACAATGGGAGTATTTACATGAAGAAAATCATATCCGTCTTTGTTATCCAAATTCAAAACTTTTGCAACCTGCTTACTAAGCATCGCTCTGTTGTACTCTCCATTCTTCATGGCAGCAATCATGGGTACTTTTAAGTTTGTTAGATCTGGTCAACATTTTTACTATGATTTTTTTCTCAATTTTCAAAGTGTGGTTTCACCATGATAGAATGTTTTTTTCCTGGAAAATCTGAATTTTAAAGTAAAATATTTCAATTTTTCATATGAAAAATCTAAACAAAAATTTCATTTCAATTTGACCTCTCAAAATGAAATCATAGATTTTCTTCCAAAATGTCAAGCTGAAATAAAAAAAAATTGAGTTGACATTTCAATTTAAAATGACAAAATTACTCATTTCAATGTAACTTAGATCAAAATATTGATTGAGAATGAAATTGACACTTCAAAAGGCTGGCTTGTTTCAAGAAAAATGGACAAAATGAAATGCTTAGATAGTTCTGCGTTTAAATATTTTATGATTTTTTCCTTTCACAAAAATGTTGACATTTCAACTTTCTGGCCTATGTTGGGTTTAAAACAAATGTTGAAATATGGAATTTTCTGGGTAACGAAAATTTCTTTTTCTGACCATCTATAACATCCATACAGAACGAAGCATGACAAGGCCTTAATCTCACCTAACTGTAATATAAAATAAATAATAATAAAAGAAGAAGTGGTATTTCCAGATTCTTTATTTGTTATATTTAAGTGCTTTGGGTCATGGTCTTTCTTTAATTTTATCTGAAGCACAAAGACTAGAAGTTGGTTGGTGTTTAACAGATGCTTGATAGTAATAATCACCTGTAATTTGAGGAAAGTAAATGGGCAGATGTATTGCAGAGGTTAATATATTAATGCACATACAATATTTTTGAGATCTCTGGGACAAGAATGCTACTGAAGAACACTGCTCTCTTGTAGTGCCATTTTCTGTGTCACAGAGTCATAAAAGTAGCCATGCTGAGACAGACGTGCCATCTAAATCCTCTATCCCATTTCTGACAGTGACCAGGAACAGATGTTCAGAGGAAGATTCAAGAACCTTACAATAGACATGATATTTAATATTCCTTTCAGTAATGTTATCGTAATTAATCATAACTCTGGATATTTTTTCATATTCTATTTCTTTTTAAATTTTTCTACATTTATGGTCTCAGCGTATCCCTGTGGCAAGGAGTTCCACAATCTAATCGTGTGTCTTCTTCATACCATCTGCACATGCATGGAAAACCATCTCAACACTACTGCACTCAATCATCCCCATCATCTTATATATCTTGAAAGAAAGAAAGAAAGAAAGAAAGAAAGAAAGACCTGACTGAATGGGTGTTTTCCATTGAGATCTTCTGGTTTTTGTGCATTTCTTCTTCTCTATAGACATGATACTGCATGCACTGGAGCATTTAGACTAAATGGACAGATCCCCACAGCCTTTCTGCATGTGGATATCCAGCTGAGGAGAGCAGGACTTTCACTTTTAGACCACTTGCAGGCTTGAGCCCAAACAACACTGTATATGATCCCAATCCTGCAGACAGATTCACAGTGATGGCAGTGGTCCATACTCACACTTAATTTGTTCTACCTGTTCACTGAAGTAAGCCTTTTGCAAGACTGGACACTAGGTGAATATTTATATGATCATCTGAGGTTTCATTAAGCCTATGGAAGTGAAAACTGGGATCTAGGGGTCGATAATTAAGCCTGCACTTTGGTAGGGCTCTGAATGCTGGGTACTGAGCAAGAGACAGGAACTGATCTTGAATACAGTGGAAAGAAAACCATTAAGATTGGTGCTTGAAGTTACAAAGATTGACCATGTTTGGAATGAAAAAAGTAGGGAAAGTGTGCAGGTGGTACCAGTTATAGAAAAGCTGAGGGAGGCCAGGCTTAGAGCATGAAAAGAAGATCGGATAACAAGGGGTTAAATTTAGAAGAGGAGGGTAGGTAGACCCAGAACTAGGTGGATGGTTGTCATAGTAAAGGATTTGATTAGCTACAGAGTTTCCGAGGAATAGCATTCAAGACAAACTGAAATGGATTAGAAAGACACAAAGAGCCAATCCTATATAGATGAGAGTAAGGCTGGAAGAAAGATTGAGTCCAGTAAGTGCAGTAACAGGTTGAGATACTATATTTCAAGAATGTCACTGTGACAGATATGAAAGTGTCCTGTAACATCCTGCACAAACCCTAATGAATTACCTTAAAGCTTATTGAATTAAAGTAAATGTCTTTGAAGTTGATTGTATTAAAAATACAAATATTTATGTACTCTTACAGTATTTTATGGAGCTCATTTAGGAGGAAGTTCTGATTAATGCAATCTCTGGGAGATATTAGGAACTTCAAAGGACATTTGGGGACAAGGCATGTGAAAGGGATTTTCAAGGAAATTCTAGGGGAGGGAAGAAGGGTATGTGACTGACTCCTCTGGAATCCTGCATTTTGAAGCTGCATTTTCTGCAGAGACCTACTGTCTGGCTGATTACATTTTCAAGGTCTCATCAAAGAGCTAAAGTGGATAAATGAGTCACTCACAGAGTCAGGAGTTGTTCTAGTTCTGAACTGAGGATGTGATATACTTGAAACAGCAGGAAAAATCCTGGGTGGAGATTGAAGGAGAGCTTCTACCAGAGCCCCGGCTGCAGTTGGGGGTGATCACTAGTAAGCTTATTAGCATATGTATAGATTCTCTTATTATTTTTAATACATTTTCTCTGTAGTGCTTTTACCTTATGAACAAAACATGCTTGCTTAGAAAGAGCTGTGTGGTAACTTACAAATATAGCAAATACACTCTTTAGCATCTGTGAGGAGAGAAGTGAAGATGGTCTGTTAGGCAGGCTATCCTTTACTGGAAATAATAAATTGAAGTCTGAGAACAGGTTATCCTCAAAATACCTCCCCAATTGGGAGAGAGATGCGGGTCTCCTCTTAAGAAAGGCAATGGCTGGAGAGTTGAAAGCCTGAAAATCTGTGCTGTGGCTGGACCATAGAGGGGGAATACAGATGCAGTTGGTCTGAACTGTGACAGTCATTTTACAATGTGCCCCATTTAAGGAGCAAACTACATTCAGCAGATCCTGAGAGTTGACATCCAGTTTCTGGATCCCAGCCCCATGATTCCTTTCCTAGGGATAACAATGTCCTCCCAATGCACGTTTAGCTTCCTTGAGGTGCTGGCTGAATTCATTTCCACAAGATATGGAGTATCTGCCTTATAGAGGATGTCTTACCCATTGCACAGTGACCCGAAGAAAAATTCTGTGTAGCTCGAAAGGTTTCCTCTTTCACCAATAGAAGTGGCCCAATAAAAGATATTAGCTCACCTATCTTGTCACTCAGATAGATAGATAGATAGATAGATAGATAGATAGATAGATAGATAGATAGATTATGATGGAAGGATAAATGCCACACAGAGAGGAACAAAGAGAAATAATGCAGACAGTGTGCTGTGTCATAACATATTATAAAATCCAAAATTATGTATAGCAATCGCATGAGGAAATGCTCAGAAATATATGGGATAGTTTCTGATCTCTTGAAAAAGGCATAGACACATGTCATTCATTAGTCAGTCAAATGTTAGCAATGAATGTTGGCCTTGAGTCATTTGTGAACTCACCCTGATTTCTCTGAATGCTTTGACAAATAATTTGGATGGACAATTTCTTTTGCCATGGGGTTGCTCATGACCTGCTGATGCTGCATGTAGATGACAACCACATTGAATGGGTGAATAGGTTTTTCTATCTGGGTAGTTGTTTGACAGCACAAGTTTCTATATCTGAAGAAGTCACACATCTGATGGCTCTTGTGCCAATGACATTTCAGCATCTTCAAAAGCCGTCTGTTTGGGAGGCAAAATGTCTATGTGAAAACTAAGAGGTAAGTATTCAATATGGTAGTGATGACAACTCTGTTATATGGAGCAGAAACATGTTCATTAAAAACAGCTCAAGAGAGGAAATTAAACAGTTTTCAGTGTCAAAAGTTATGACATATCCTTGACATCCATAGATTTGTTTTTGCCACAAACAGAGAGATACTTAAATGATCCCAGCAAGTTGCAGTCTTGCATTGGTTGAGAAGAAAATGACTGCAATGGTTGGAGTATGTGCAATGTTCAGCAGGCTGTATGCTTTTACAGAAGGTTTAAAGAGTTGAGGTAGGAGGAAGTAGAGCGCCATTGCAACCATGAATGAGACCGAAGGATGCAATTTGTGGGATATAAGAAACCTAAATCATCCCATGCTGACTCTTGTGAAAGGAAGAAGACTTGGAATGGACCATTCAAGATAGAAACACATTCTACATGTCACCAGGGCTGCATTAGAGCCATGTGTTTCTGCTGCTGCTGAAGTGCTGCTGACTTTACTTAGCAAAACAGCTTCAGAGATACTGAGAAAGGTCAGCCCCAAAATACCTTATAGACTAAGTTGTTAGGCTGTGGAGAGTTGTTAAGGCTGCTCAGTGCTTGGATCTCTGGTGTCAGCTGCATGAGCAGGGAATGCAGCATACCGATTCAGCAGACCTCGATGTTATTCCTAAAGAAAGCCCACAGGCTCGGTTTGGTGGCTAAGGCCCTCGGCCAGGTTTATTGTCAGCAAAGCACAGTACTAGCTCCCTGTCCAATGGATCACAGGGACACTAAGACATGTATTTCTGTGACAAGCTGGGACATCAGGGTTTTGTCCCCTTGACCAATACAAGGATGCCCCTCATTGGACTTATCCTTTTATACATTGATACAAAAAAGTTATGTATTACACTATAGATGCTGTTAGTTACCACCCTTACCCTGGTACCTGCTAGTTAGAACAAAACATCCTTACCCATTATTCTGTGATGCCAATCTTATCTTATGAGGGGTCAGTGTGCTCTTGTACCATCTCTTAAGAATGTATTTACAAAGTTACTTGAGAGAACTGTGTGGTTTTGCACCGTCCTCTCTGATCAGGAATGGGTCTACCTGGTGCATTGCTATTCTGTCAAAGCCCGGCCTTCCATGGTTCCCAGCCTTTTATTAATATAGTTACTTAGGCTTAGGTTTCCAGCAAGGCCTACAGCACAGAGATTAAAGCACTTTCCTGAGAAACAAGAGACTTAACTTCAAATCTCTGCTCTACATCAGACAGAGAAGGAATTGCATGAGGATCTCCCAAGACCCAGGTGAGTTCCCTAACCACTAGCTTAAAGGTACTGGGGAGGCCCTAAGGAGTCCTGTGCTGCTTTGTGACATTACTTGTTTTTTTTTGTTTGTTTGTTTTGCCCTGGATGAAACAATTTGGCTTTTTTTTTTTTCTAATTCACAAATAATATTGGGTCAACCAAACTGCATTTTTCAGGTTTTTTTTTTACCCAGATGTATTCAGAAAAATTTTACCCAGATATATTCAGAAAAATCCCTCCTTTGTCTCATCTCCTGTTCTTTCCTGCCATCTTATATAGTCTATTGGCTCCTTTCTCATTCCTTAACCTATGTATCCAGCTATTGATGATTTTTCAAGGATGACTGGCCAGTCCCCATTCATTTTCCTCCACTACACTGGTAATTATTCATTAGATTAGGAGCTTCAAAGGAGTCTAAGGGAGAGGAAATGTGCTTCTATTTGAGCATCTAACTCCTTCAGCTGCTTTGAGAATCTGAGCCTAAACACATTCCTTTTTAATTGACTGTCACTGATATTGGGTACCTGAATCACTTGGATGCATACGATAACCTAAGTCTCAGTGCTCTCATTCTTAGGTACCATAGATCTTTACTCACTGACTGACGGAGCACAATGTAACTAGGAGCTTGTTACAGAGAGTGAACTCCAGGGATTGTCCCGGGGGGAACAAGACAGCATTTAAACAACTCTCAAGAATCATCTCCTAGTCTTGAAGTCAGCTAAAGACCAGCTCTTTTCTTCACTCCCACTGATAACCCAACACACCTTGAGGGGTTAGGTTTTAGTGCTCCAGGTAAAGAATATTGGATCTGTTTGGATACTGTATTCCAGAGACAGACATACTAGATAGACAAATCAATAAGGAGGTAGATAGACTAAGAAAAGAGAAAATCACGGGTCAGAACGATCTCACCATATTTATGGTCTGTGCTTAAAAGGCAGGTGAGTTGATTCATATTTTTATTCCTTTTTAATTTTTGTATCCTTTTCATTTCAAAGGACCAGATTGTGTCCCTCCTATCTAGGGGTAGGTCTCTGAAGAGTCCCATTGATTTCTGCCTGGCTGCAGCACTGAGTCACACAGACTCAGTTACAACACAGGGACCATGGCGGGTGAAACCGATTTACTTGAATCGCCCAGCTCTCTCTTTCTTAAGGCAGCACTGAGATAGCTGAGATCAGCTAGTGCAGTAGTTTGTATTCTGTGTGGCGCGGGGGAGGTCAGGGGAAGGGCATTCTCTGGAAAATGCCCTTGGAATAGAATTTCCCTGTCCACAGAATCTGCCTGTGTTGACATTCAGGTTCTAGTACAAGGTCCATCTCTTTGCTTTTGCATTTGTCTCACGAACTGATAATGGAGGAAAAGTTTAGTTTCTCTCTAGAGTTGTATGAGGACAAACATAATTTTGACATTGGACAGAACATTGATTTTATTCCCTTTTCCATTAATAAAGGATGTCATTCACTTCCAGAAGGGCAGCCTGATATTCAGACATTCAGAAAAAGGGAGTAAAAAATCCCACCGAGTCGGAGTTAAGTGACTTAGGAGGAAAAGTCCCATTAATTTTCTATCAGGCCCCTCGTCTCAAAATTATGTCACTGTGTTGAGATACTGTTTGATGGACATATTCATTTCTTCTTGATAGTGTCACATGGCCTTCTCATAAACCAGAGAAATAGAACCTAGATGGAGCTAGTATAAGGTGGGTGCATAGCTGGTTGGAAAACAGTTCCCAGAGAGAATTGGTCAATGATTCACAGTCATACTGGAAGGCATAATGAGTAGGATCCGGAAAGGATCAGTTCTTGGTCTGTTTCTGTTCAATATCTACATCAGTGATTTAGATAATGCATAGAGAGTACACATAATATTTGCGGATAATACCAAGCTGGGAGGGGTTGGAAGTGCTTTGAAGGATAGAATTATAATTCAAAATGATCTGGACTGACTGGAGAAATGGTCTGAAGTAAATAGGATGAAATTCATTAAGGACAAATGCAAAGTACTCCACTTCAGAATGAACAGTCAGTTGCACACATACAAAATGGGAAAGTACTGCCTAGGAAGGAGAACTGCAGAAAGGGATCTGGAGGTCAAAGTGGACCACAAGATAAATATGAGTCAACGGTATAACACTGTTGCAAAAAAAGCAAACATTGTTCTGGGATGTATTAGCAGGAGTGTTGTAAGCCAGACACGAGACGTAATTCTTCCACTGTACTCTGTGCTGATTAGGCGTCAACTGGACTGCTGTGTCCAGTTCTGGGTGCCGCATTTCAGTAAAGATGTGAAGAAATTGGAAACAGTGCAGAGAAGAGCAACAAAAATTATTAAAGGTCTAGAAAACATGATCTATGAGGGAAGATTGGAAAAAAATGGCTTGTTTAGTCTGGAGAAGAAAAGACTAAGCGGGGAGAGGATAACAGTTTTCAAGTACATAAAAGGTTGCTATGGGGAAGATGGAAAAAATTGTTCTTAACCTCTGAGAATAGGACAAGAACCAATGGGCTTAAATTGCAGCAAGGTCAGTTTAGACTTGAACATTAGGAAAATGGGAGGTAGTGGAATCTCCATCACTGGAGATTTTTAAAAGCAGGTTGGACAAACACCTGCCAGGGATGGTCTAGATAAAACTTAGTCCTGCCATGAGTTCACGGGACTGGATTGGATGACCTTCCAGTTCTATGATTCTATGATTATTCTTCTTCTTGAAAAATCCTAATAATTTTAATAGGTAAGAATCCAATTATACACTGCAGATATTAAATAGTGTTTTCAACAAAATACTCTAGAACAACCGACAGACTGTAATGGAGGTGGAGATTATTTATATAGGTTTGGGCAGATGTCCAGCAATTGTCAATTGGCCATAGTTTCATTGCAGCCAATCTGCCAGATCCATACTGGTGTGACACAGCTGTAGCTCTACTGAAGTCATAAGGCCAGATTGCAGAGAGAGAACAAATTCCTCTATAGCCTAGTGGTTAGTACACTCACCCTGCAGGCAGAAGACCAAGTATTCAGTAACCCTGCACTGCCTCTTTTATGATTAATCCATAGAGGAACAGCTTCAAGAGGAGAGACTGAGGGAGCCTCACGTCAGACTATCGCTTAGTCAGAGCTGAGCAGGGAATTTGTGAATACCAGTAGGATATGATTCTTGGATTTAGGCATCTAAAGTGGTAGTTAAGTGCCCAAGTCCTTTTGTGTATCCAGCTTATTTTGCCTATTTAAAACACACAAATACCATCTCGCATCTCTCTCTCTCTCTCTCTCTCTAAATTTAGTCTACTTAAAACACACATTTTACGTCTTTACATTCATCCTCTGGAACAGATAATCTCCACATACTATTTCAATTTATTTTCATAATAAGTGTTAATTTCATTTTGTCTGGTCTTCCAATCCAGAGATTTCCTGAATAAATGGCAATGAAGAATCAAACCACAGTGACCGAATTTATCTTCCTGGGACTTTCCAGTGACCCACAGATGCAGATTTTCCTTTTCTCGGTGTTTTTAGTTATTTACCTAATCACTCTACGTGGTAATATAGTGATCATGGTGGTGATAAGAGCTGATTCTCACCTTCACACCCCTATGGACTTCTTTCTCTTCCATTTATCCTTTGTTGATATCTGCTATTCCTCAGTCACGGTGCCTAAAATGCTCATGAACTTCCTAGCAGAGCAGAAAATTATTTCTGTCAATGGCTTCATTGTCCAGATCTTCTTCTTTATCCTCTCAGCTGGTACGGAATCTTTCATTCTCTCAGCCATGGCTTATGACTGCTATGCTGCCATCTGTGATCCATCACATTACATGCAGACAATGAGCAAAGGGATCTGTGTTCAGCTGGTGAGTGGTGCATGGACTACGGGCTTCTTCTATGCCCTTCTTAACACAGTTTTTGCCCTCAAGTTGCATTTCTGTGGGCCCAATCAAATCAACCATTTCAGCTGTGAGCTCCCTCCTCTGTTACAACTGGCCTGTACTGAGACCTTTACCAATCAAGTGGTGCTTCTTACTTCTGTTTTGATATTAGGGTTGAGCTCCTTCCTCCTCACCCTAATCTCCTACATTCATATCATCTCCACCATCCTGAGGATACGCTCTGCAGAGGGCAGGCATAAAGCCTTCTCCACCTGCAGCTCTCACCTGACTGTGGTTGGCTTGTTGTACATGACAGGTTTTCTCCAGTACACAAAACCCAGCTCAGTCTCTTCTGTGGTGCTGGATGAAATATTCTCCATCCAGTACAGCATCTTGACCCCCATGTTAAATCCCATCATCTACAGCCTGAATAATAAGGAGGTAAAAATAGCTCTAAGGAATATATTGGGGAAATTCAAGTTTCTCAATCAGTGTTGATTCTCTCTTTTTTTTTCAGTCAGAGAGCAGAGATTTGTGGGTAATTAGTGTATGGGACATTCTCAGCTCAGGTAATGACACTTTGAGCCAAATCTTCCACTGGTCTAAGTCAGAGCAGATCCATTGAAGTCAATTTGCCAGATCCCCAGAGTATGTAAATCAGCATAGCTCCATTGGAACCAATGGGTGCTGGAGTTAGACTCACAAAAGTTCTTGCAGGAGAAATTGAGAGATATCCCATAACGCAGTGGCCAGGGCATGTATATGGGAGGGGACAGATCTCTGTTTCAATCATTTGTCCTCCTGAGACACTTGAAGCAGGGGTCTCCTACATCTGAGATGACTATCACTGGGATAAAAGTTATGCCAGAGCTCTTATTACTAATTCTGTCTCATTGTTTGCACAAAATCAAATGGATATAACTGGCCATCAACAAATTCAAGTGGAAATTAGAGAAAGGTTTCTCACCCTCAGAAGGGTGAAGTTCTGGAACAACCTTTTAATACGAGCTGTAAGGATGCACAACTTAATTAGTTTAGAAAAAGTGTTGGATAAATTTATGACAGTGTGATGGTGGGGGGCAGGGCTCAGCAACCCTGGGCCTCATTTCTGGTTTATGTCTTATTTTCCTAAAGGACATGCTTCAGGGTTTCAGCCAGACGTCACTGTTCATGAAGGAATCCTGCGTCCTCCCACTAATAGATTCTGGGAGGGTTTTTTTGTCTCCTTCCTGTGAAGAATCAGAGATGGCCACAGTTGGAGATAGGATCTTGGATGGGATCGGCCAGAGCTCTGAGGTGTTACTAAGTTTTCTCTCTCTCAGATGTTTGCCTACATTGTTCTTGCTCACATAGTCAGGGACTAACTGACTGAAAATTAGCTAAGGACACAAAAACTAACTGCACTTTTTTTTTAAAGTATATCAGAAGCAGGAAGCCAGACAAACAATCAGTGGGGAACTGGACGATCGAGTTGCTAAAGGAGCACTCAGGAAAGACATTGCTGTTGTGGAGAAGCTAAATGAATTCTTTGCAATAATCTTCACTGCAGAGGATGGGAGGGAGATCCCTTCATTTTAGGTGATAAAGGAACTGTCCTATACTGAGCTGTCAGTAGAGGAGGTTTTGAAACAAATTGATAAATTACACAGTAATTAGTCAAGAGGACCAGATGGCATTCATCCAAGAGTCCTGAAGATACTCAGATTTTACGACTGTAAGGAAAAGAAAGATTTCTGCAATTTCATATCTATCATTTCACAAGCACTTTCTCCCAAAATTGCCTTCCACCTTCAGATTTGCAACCACTTCCTCCCTATTGGTTAGAATCAAGTGTAAAATGGCCACACAGCCACACCTTTCACCCCCACTCTGACCCCCCGTCCCACAGCTAAGCCCCTTACTCCCACTCTGGCCCAACGTGCCTAGCTAGGTTTTGCTGTCCTGAGGTCCCAAATGGGGCCATTGCAGAGTAATAGGTCACATCCATAGACTCTTATTGTATATGTGTGTGGGGTTTTTGTTTGGTTTTGTGTTTTCAGAAAACCTAAAAAGCCATTTGCACTGAAAACACTCAGTTCAGCCTACATGAGCAATGAAGGTTTACCCTAATTGTTAGATCAAGTTTGGGAATTTAAAGGATTGTAAGGGAGGTGCCCAAATCCTATTAATTCTCCCAGTGACTTTAACACTATAAACCAGACCAAGACTCTTATTTCTATTTATCTGAAGGTAAGCCCCATGGGTTCAGAACCCAGGTCTGCAGAGGTATTAGACGCTTAACCACTCCAAAATGCTACACAGCAGCAGTAACCAGCCTGCATTCCATATCCCATGACCTGCTGTGGAGACAGACCATGGGAAGTTCCACATTAAGGGTTTAAAAGGCAGCAGCCCCATGGCTCCTTGCCCTATATAAACCCAATGGGTGCTCTGGGATGTGTCCAGGCAACAGCATGGATCTTCTGTAGTTGCTCTGACTGTTCTGGCTCTATGTTCTTGAACTCCTGGCTTGACTGTGGTTTGGTTTTGGACTTTGCCTCCTGACTCAGACCCTGAAATGTGACTTGGACTCTGATACTCGTTATTGACCCTGGCTTGGAACTGACTGTGAATCCTTGGCTACTTGGAGACTCAGGTTTTCCCCTTGGCCCTGATTGCCCTTTTTGAGTTCCTGATGTTGATAGTCTTCCAAATAACCCATGGAACTGGGGAGTAGTATAGCTCATAGGGCTAGCTTGCCTTTAGTATATTCAGTGCCTTACCTTCATTATATTCAGCTGTAATGCAAGAAACGTACAGGCCTGTATCCTGTAAGATATTAGCTGAAGCATTAGTTAGCAGAAGTGTGGTCAAGTAGGCTGTAACCCTTGACACAGAGCAACCGTTACCTTTAGATTTTGTGAACTAAGAAGAGCTTGCTCAATGGCAGGAGTTAGAATGGTCCAGTAAGTGTTGCCACAATGAACATGGAAGTAATAACTGCAAATCTGCTTAAGCAAGGGGTGATGGGTTTGGTCATGAGCTGAAATGGTCATTACATATATTAATACACTAACCTATAGAAGAAAGACACCTCAATATTAGTAGGATGAGGAAATACAAATACAGGGAAGGGGGGGCCCTACTGAATATGCATTAAATATAGTGGTGTCAGTGTAACACAGAGGTTCTCAAACTTTTGTATTGATGATCCCCTTCACATAGCAAGCCTCTGAGTGTGACCCCTGCCCCGTTATAAATTAAAACACAATTTAAAAAAAAAAATAACACTATTATAAATCCTGGAGGTGAGTGGCATTTGAGGGTGGAGGCTGTCAGTTTCTGACATATGTAATAACCACATGAAAGCCTGGGGATTGGGGGGGTCATGACCCTCAGTTTCAGAACCTCTGGCATAACATATTATAGAAGTTGCATCCCAGTCTTTGGATGGTAGGAGGGAGAGATCTATCCCTTGGGAGGAGCCAGAATGATGGCCACTGCTGATGAGAATGAAGATAATGGCTAATATTTCAGGTTGTTTGCAAGGGATGGTGTGAGAATATGGATGTGCAGATGTACATTCTGCAGTATCTCAATTTGCCTTACTAAATTAGAGTGTTTGTGACTTTGTTAAATATAATAATGAACTAATTGTAAATATAGAAGAGTTCCTATAGTGTGACTGTTGCCACTGTGCACATCGGGGTTGCCAACCATATAGTAAATTTAATGATACTGATTATAGGACAAGAACCTATCAACCCTCAAAGAGAGAACTAGGAATTCTCAAGTGATCAATATAATTAATACATAACCTACAGGACAGGCTACACTGGACAGGTTGTGTAGAGTGATTTGGGTATATTCCAAGGGTCCAGTCAGAGTTTGTGTGATGAAGTGGGAATTTTCTGAAATAATGTAATGAATGACATGCAAGACAGTTATGTGACTAGGGATTGCTACCCAGTGGATGCAAAGGGTTAAAATTGCCTAGGGACTGAGCAGAAAACAAGGTGTGTGGGTGTGTCAAGGCACTGTTTGGTGCTGTAGGAATGGGTCACTAAGGCCCATCTGGAACTGACCCATTTCAATGGAAGATCCAGAAAGACAATGGGAGCCTCAAGGCTTGAACAACTGATACCTGCCCATGGGCAACTCCAGCAGGCGGAATATGTGAACTCAGTATGGGCCTGCAGAAGGAGGATGAGGATGGGCCAAGAGGTGTCAGATAGATGGGTTAAGGGCAGCTCAGGAGCCCTCACCTAGGACTAACTGAGGAAGAGAGACAACAATGGATTCCATGGCAGCTTGGCTGGGAGGAGCCCTGGCTGGACCAGGATAGACTGCAGGCTGTGCTTCTCTATGCCAACACAAGGCCTCACTGCGCAGAGCTCAGGGTGTGAAAGGTCACAAGAATTTAAAGAAAAGTGGGACCCTGTGGGGGTCTGGCACACTGAAGGGGTTTCTCCAAGGGACTATTTAAAAGTTGGGACACAGCATAGATCCTACGAGCCATAAAACATGAACAATAAATTAGGTAGCAGCCTACTTTAACTTACACCATTTTATACCCTCCTGGTAGGCCAGCCTATCAATCCACTCACCCTCTTGATATCTAACCACCTACCTGTATATAAGCAGGCTGAGATTCTTCAAGGAGCCCAAGGGAGTTAGTTGACAGTCAATGGGATTTTGGAGCTAATCTCCATTGAAAATGTAAGATCACATCCAACTTGTCTCCCTTAGACTCAGACTTTAAATATTCTCCTTAAGTTCTTTGCTTTGCACTCTATAAAGTTTTCTCAAGTCTAATCATGCCTTTCTCCCTCCGAGCCAGTGGTCTTCCAACTTCTTCCATTTCTGTACTGCGTCTTCTAATACTTCAGCCTCTCCAGTTCTTGGTTTTGAAAGTATTCCTCTCTCCAGGCCAGAAGGAAGATTACCATATCACCAGATTTCCAAAGATAGATGCCTACTGGGATTTTCTAAAGCATCCAGGTACATAACTCCCTTTGAAGTCAATGGGAGCTAGGTACACCTAGGCAATTAGTTGTGTCTTCAGTCACCTAAAGACCTTTAAAAATATGGCCCACAGACCTTTGGAGGACAGTGCATCACTGTTTGAGATCAGCTGTGCTAGACAATAGATATTGGTTTCTTCCTTGACTGTCAAGCCTGCATGAGCAAGACTCCTATCCAATGTACTTTTTTTAATAGTCAGATCCTTAGGTTTGATCTCACCTTTTACTCAGACCTTACTCCGCGTAAAACTCCCACTGGCTGAGTGAAAATTGCATTTCAATGCATGTTAGGTGCTTAACTCCCTTAGGCTCCTTTGAAAATCCCAGCCTCCATTGCTTTACATACACAAATCATAATTGCACTCTTCTCAGGCAGACCTTAAGGCAAACAACAAAACAGGGAAGAACAAAGTCAAGTTTCCTGAGAGAGCACCATGGGCGTTTCTCCTTTATAACAAACTACAGCATTTTTCCTCATGAAATGGAAACTGCAGGTGGCATTTCTAGAAGTGCCTAAATGATTTACAGCACAAGTTAATGGGCCTTGGTTGACCAAGTTACCTGAAAGAGGAGATAGTGTCTCTTCTTCCAACCATTAACCCAGTGTTCTTTACTTGTGTTCTGGAAGACCTGGGTTCAATTCCCCATTCTACCTGCTGTAGAGCAGGGACTGAAGCTTTGACCTCACAGCTGAAGGCCCTAAGCACCAGTATATAGATACACAGGGGTGGAGTTTTCTCAAGCTTTCTTATTGAAGCTATTCCACTTATATAAAATTTTTGGCTAGTGATTGGGATAAAATTACACTGTAGCTCAGTGTTAGGGGACTCCTTTGATAGGTCCAACGCATTGGTCCATTGAGTGTGTGTGTATGTGTGTATATATATAAATAGTTACTTATACATTGTGGAACAGCTTCAATACTCCACAATACCTTATAGCCCAGATATTAAGGCATTTTCCTCAGAGATGGGAGAACTCACTTCACAACTCTGCCTCCACCCCTAGATAGAGAGGGGAAGAGAACCATGATCCCCCACATGCAAGGATAGTGACCTAAACAATGGACTGAGATGCAGGTGAGCTGAGTTCACTTCTGGACTGCACCAGTGACTTCTTTGGAGGAAGAGATAGCTCAGTAGTTTGAGCATTGGTGTGCTAAATCCAGGATTGTGTGCTCAATCCTTGAGGGGACCATTTGGGGCAAAAATCTGTCTGAGGATTAGCCCTGCTTTGAACAAGAGGTTAAACTAGATGATCTCCTGAGGTCCCTCCCAACCCTGATGTTCTATGAACTGGAAGGGACTTGGAGAGGTCATCTAGTCTAGTCTTCTGTATTTATGACAGGGCTAAGTATTACCTAGACCATCCTTGACAGGTGTTTGTCCAACTTGCTCTTAAAAATCTCCAATGATGGGGATTCCACAACCTCCCTAGGCAATTTATTCCACTGCTTAACCACTCTGACAGTTAGCAAGTTTTTTCCTAAAGTCCATCCTTAACCGCCCTTGCTGCAATTTAAGCCCATTGAGTCAAATCCTTTCCTAAGATGTTAAGAACAATTTTTCTCCCTCCTCCTAGTAACAACCTTTTATGTACTTGAAAACTGTTAACATATCCCCTCTCAGTCTTTTCTTCTCCAGACTAAACAAACCCATTTTTTTCAAATCTTCCCTCATAGGTTATGTATTCTAGACCTTTAATCACTTTTGTTGTTCTTCTTTGGACTTTCTCTAATTTGTCCACATCTTTCCTGAAATGTGGTGCCCAGAATTGGACATAGTACTCCAGGTGAGGTCTAATCAGCGTGGAATAGAGTGGAAGAATTACTTCTCGTGTCTTGTTTACAACACTCCTACTAATACATCCCAGAATGATGTGTGCTTTTTTAGCAACAGTGTTACACTGACTCATATTTAGCTTGGGATCCACTATGACCCCCAGATCCCTTTCTTCAGTACTCTTTCCTAGGCAGTCATTTCCCATTTTGTAAGTGTGCAATTGATTGTTTCTTCCTAAGAGGAGTCTTTTGCATTTGTCCTTATTGAATTTCATCCTATTTATTTCAGACCATTTCTCCAGTTTATCCAGATCTTTCTGAATTATAATCCTATCCCCCAAAGCATTTGCAACCCCTCCCAGCAGTACCATCCATGAACTTTATAAGTGTACTCTCTATGTCATTATCTATATCCTTGATGAAGATATTGAACAGAACCCCACCCAGAACTTATCCCTGTGAGACCCCACTCATTATACCCTTCCAGCATGATTGTGAACCACCGATAACTACTCAGGGAATTATTTTCCAACCACTTATGCACTCACTTTATAATAGCTCCATCTAGGTTGTATTTCTCTAGTTTGTTTATGAGAGCCACGTGAGACAGTATCAAAATCATATGTAGTCTATTTACTCCTTTTTTCCCATTAGCGAAGTTTAAGGCTATTCCCGTGTTGTCATATTATGGTAAATATATATTATGGTTTGATCTTCAAAGAAGTGTAGGGGAGATTAAATAATTTGCTATTAGGATGTCTAGCTCCTTCTGACTGTTGCTGAGATTGGGTGCCTAAATCCTGGGATAATCCAAGTCTCATTGCTCTCATTTTCAGGCATTACAGAGCATTGCTTGAGTGCTGACCAGGCCCAGTGCTACTGGGAACTGTTACAGAGAGTGAACTTCAGAGATCTTGTCCCAAGAGGAACAAAACAGCATTTAAACCATTCTCAGGAAATCAGCTTTCAGTCTTGGAGGCAGTTCAGGAAAGGCTTTTTGCTCCACTCCCACAGATAAACCTACACCCATTGAGTAGTTTCAATGCTCCAGGTAACGGGTCCAAGAGTCACATCCATAGACCTTTTGGGTGTCTTGAGACATTTTATTCCTGATATAGCTAGACAGACTAGATAGCCAAATCATCAAGTAGGTAGGTAGACTAAAAACAGAGAAAATCACAGGTCAGAATGATCTCCCCATATTTATGATCCACATTTAAAAGGCAGGTGAGTTGATTCATATTCTTATTCACTTGAATCTTTTGATTTCAAAGGACCAGATTCTGCTCCACTTATCTAGGAGTGGGTCTCTCTGCAGAGTCCCATTGACTTCTGCCTGGATGCAACCCTCTGCTCACACTGTCAGTTACAGCACATGAGCCATGGCTGGCAACCCAGCTACTATATGAATCACCCAGCTCTCTCTCTCTCTCTCAACAGCACTGAGACAAATTAGATCAGTTGGTGCATGTTAAAAGTAGTGTTTGTGTTTGGGAGTGGTGAGGTTGGCAGCAAGGCATTCTCTGGATTAGCTTTGGAGTTCACTTTGCACAAAATCTGCCTGTGACATTCAGGTTCTAGTACAAGATCTCTTTGCTTGGGCATTTGTCTGATGAGCTGATAATGGGGAAAAGATTTAGTTTCTCTCTGGCAGACATTTGAGTTTAAACATCAATTTGGCGTTGGACAGAACACTGGCTTCATTCCCATTTCCACTAAAAATCAGTGTCAAAACAGCCATTCACTTCCAAGAGGGCAGGACAGATTTCTCCTATGTATGAGCAGCCTGATATTCAGACTTGCAGGACACTGAGTCAAAAGGAGGAAGCTGCTGTCTAAAATGTATCCCCATGTGTCACCTATAAATACTAGCTGACTGAATTATGTAGGTTTGCATAGTCAGGAGTCTTGTTAAACCCTTGACAGAATTCCTGCATTTCAGGTGCTCAAATTCATTCATTCTCCTTGGACTTTCCTTCACACTCTCACAGTGCCTAAGAGTGATGTCTGCTGTAAGTCACTGACCATGATGTCTTGCAGTTCTGTCATGTTTTACTCCTAGCTCCAATAACAGCTAGGATTGTGTTTGCTCTAGTTTTCTATAATTGCTCCCCTTCAAGGCAGCATTCTTCATACTTCACCATCCTCTCTCCTTGTTGTTTTTTGTTTGTTTATTTCTCTGCCGGCACAGGAACGTCAATTCACATGGGCTTGTTTGCTGTACTTTTCTACAACTATGTCTGGCCTGTCTGACTGAACCATTCAGTCTGTGACAATTGCCAGATCCCATAAATCTTATCATCCTCATTCTCTAGGGTGCTTTCAGCTTGGTGTTTGTCATAGCAGAGTTTGTGGCAAGTATGGATATGTACAGAGGCTCCAGTGCAGACTCTTGCAAATTCAGAGTATCTGTTCATATATTCTCTCCCAGATAGGCTCTAGCAGTTGCTCAAGACATGCTCCACCATCTCTTCCTTTTTAGAACACATTCTGTGGCTCAGGGAGCAGTTGTCGGTCAATTTTACTTCTTGCATAATTAAACCCTGTAAGCATTTTTCTTATTCACTCATAATGAGGCTCGGCCTCTTTTTTTGAGAGATCCCTCTACAAGTCTTGAGTTTGCCAATCTTCTATCACCAATATATCTGATCTCTCTCCACCGCTGTCCGTGCATTGATCTCTGTGTAAACCTTTCAAATCTTTTTTGGTAGTTTGCTTTCTCCTTTCTTGGGCTTGGATGCAGCTCAGTCATTGATTGTTATCGTGACAGGATGATCTTTATTCTGTTTAACTCCTCATATATTTTGATATTATAGTCTTTATTATCAGTTGCTTCCTCCACAGATAGCAGAGGTTTTCCTTTATCACATCATGGGATGTACATCCTGTCCATGACTTGATTGCTATCTAATACTCTATGCATCACCAGCAGCTGTCTGTCTTCTTTGGATGTCATTTTTTTTCTTCTCCACTTGATTCCACTTGATCATTCAAGCAATATTCTGTACTATTGGAATCCCCCCACATATTAATGGCTCAGATCACATTCTGAGACTTGAGTTTTGTCCATAGAGTAGTTCTTGTACATCTGTAATATTCTTTCTTCACTTTTTCTTTCAGTTTCTTATTTTGTAGCCCTGAGAGTTCCCTGATTCCAAGATGTTTGTACAGGTCCTGCTGAGATATCCTGGATAGTTCCTTCATTAACTTATATGTTATCAGATTGTACCAGTCTGGCCATTTTTACAGATGCTGACACACAGTTAGCCAAGCCAACACATAGCTTTATAGCTTCACTAAACTTTTCCACACATCATCGATCTCTGTAGCTCCTTTTTGTGACTATTCATGTAGTTTCAGATTGCTCATGTCTAACAAATTGTTAACTGGTTGTTCGTCTTTGCTGATATGGTAAATTGTGGTTATCTCAACAAGCATCCATGTTAGTGGCAGCTTGGTTACCACAAACAGCACTGGTGCTAAGGAATCCCCTTGAAAGATTTCTCTTCTAATTTGAACCTCATCAATGAGTCCCTTCCAGGTAGAGTCTAGTGCTCCAGTTAAACATAGATTGCTGCAGAAAGGAAATGATCTGTGGATGAACCATGGACATTTTCAGTGTCTCAGTGATCCTTGATCGTGAGACACTGTTGGATGCTCTCTGGTAGAAAAAAGTTAGCCATTGTGTGGGTAGACTTCCTTTGTTTTCAATCTTCTGTGGTCCTCCTGTTTAGCCAGTGCTGCCTTTTTGCTCAGGAACCGGCATTCCATTGTGAGCTAGCACTATCCAGATCGTCTTTCACAGAATTATTGTTAGAAGTTTTGCCTGTTCCATTTTTTGTTTTTGTTTGTTTTTTCCCATCAATCAGATGAAAGACTTTCTTAGGGTCTCTGATTAAGTGATTGTTCGCTCAATACTAATAACTTTGTGCTGAAATCTTTCAAGTCCATGACACTAAGCAATCAGTTTCTCTTTACACTGTTCCTTCCTAACTCTCACATCCTTTCGTTCAGCTTATATTTCGTCTCCAAGGCTGCTGTTTTTTTCTTTTCAAATGATTTTTCTCATATTAATCCAGTAGGCTGGTATCTCAATGAAAAAGCATACTTTTCTGCTTTAATCTTCATTTTGATGGAGGTTCTTGAAGATAGGAAGTTTTTCAATGGTTCATATGTTCAGATGGTTTGATGTTAAACCAATGAGCTGCTACTATTACTGTAGCATAAATTATATAATTATACTGGCTAACCCTTGTAGGTTTTTTCTCCAGTTTCCTTGAGCACTTCATTAAGTACTTGCATTATATCATCCAGTGCATGATAGTCTACAAATTTCAGTTGGTAGTGCTGGTGCTCAATGTCTTTTACACTCTGCATGATCTCAATCAACAAATCCTTCATATTTTCTGTATTTTCTTCAGATGCTCTTTCACTCATATTTGTCCTCCAATTTTCTTCCATTTCTGCTTTCTGTTTATCCTATGTCACTGCTCCCACCAAAATGTTTGTACACAGTTCTACATGAATAATCTCCTTTTCAGGCTTTCAATCTTCATTTGTGTAAATTCTCCTCTTTGGAATAAAGCTCTCAGTTGTGTAATGAGTCTATGCTCGGTCATTTCTTTCTTGGTGTTGTCATTTCTCTCCTTCCAGTGTTGGATCATTTTCTGTGCTCCAGACTCTCTCTTCTGGTTTTGCTAAAAGACAATCGCAGATCACTTCTTCGTTTATAAGACAAATCTTTTTCACTTTGTTATCAGAAATGATCTCTGGTTGTTTGGACAGTTGCATGATTCATGAGGTTGCCCACCTCCACACAAAACACTCTGCTAAGGAGGAGGCTGTCATCCAGACACGGTCTTCTGAGCCCAACTTTAGAGGTAATTGATAATTAGTATGAATGCCATATTCTCCAACTGGTTTGGGTTGACAGGCTATATATACCCTGTTGCATGGAAATCCAAAATTTCTAGGCCTCAGAGGTTTCTTCCTCTTCTAGAATTCTAGATATTTTAATAGGGATCAATCCAATAAGATACTAAAGATACCACATTCTGTAGTTTTTGTAGAGTATTTATAGAATTGTCCAGATCCCATGCTGGTGTGCATCAGCCATAGCTCCACAGGCATCAATGGGCCAAATCTCCTGCTGCTGTTAATCAGCTGTAGCTCTATTGAAGTTAATGGGACAGATGAAAGAGATATTAGGCTCTAGAGAAACAGCAAGGGTGACTCTATATCCTGGTGGTTAGGGCATTCACCTCCAGATGCAGGAGGTCGAGTATCCAGTCCCTCTGCTCCAAAGCTTTTTTCATTATTTAACCACAGTGGAACAGCTTCAGCAGGAGAGAATGAGGGAGCACTATGTCCACCTATTCCAATATCATAGCTGAACAGTGTTTCTGTGAGTACCAGTGGGACCTTATCCTGGGATTTAGGGAACTAAAGGAGTAGTTTGGTGCCAAAGTCCTTTTCTGTATCTAGCCTATTTTTGCCTATTTTAAACACAGATTTTATAGGATGTAGTAGGCCTCTTTACATTCATCCTACTGATCAGATGATCTCCATAGGCTGTTTCAATTTATTTGTGTGTTAATTTTTTTTATTTACAGTCTGACAGGTCAGTTTTCCTGAGTAAGGATCCACGGGAAATCAAACTGAAGTGACTGAATTTATTCTCTTAGGACTTTCCAATGACCCACAGATGCAGATTTACCTCTTCTTGGTGTTTTTAGTTGTCTACCTAATCGTGCTTTTGGCAAACATGATGATCATGCTGGTGATAAGGGCAGATCCTCACCTTCACACCCCAATGTATTTCTCCCTGTCTTATTTATCCTTTGTTGATATCTGCTATTCCACTGTACCTAAGATGTTGGTGCATTTCCTAGAGAGCACAAATCTATTTCTGTCAATTGCTGCATTGCACAGATGTTCTTCATTTTGCAGCTGGCTACTACTAAAATTTTTATTCTCTCAGCGATGGCTTATGACCGCTACGCTGTCATCTGTGACCCATTGCATTACATGGAGAGAATGAGCAAAGGGATCTCTATTCAGCTGGTGAGTGGGGCATGGGCAATAAGTTTCTTCCATGCCCTGCTTCACACTGTTTTTACCTTCAAGTTGCATTTCTGTGTGCCCAATCAAATCAACCATTTCAGCTGGGAGCTCCCTCCTCTGTTACAATTGGCCTGCACTGAGACCCTCGCCAGTCAAATGGTGCTTCTTACTTCTGTTCTGATATTTGGCTCAAGCTCCTTCCTCCTTACCCTGATCTCCTACATTCACATCATCTCCACCATCCTGAGGATACTCTCTGCAGAGGGCAGACGTAAAGCCTTTTCCACCTACAGCTCCCACCTGATTGTGATTGGCTTATTTTTCCTGACAGGTTTTGTCCAGTACACATAACCCAGCTTGGTCTCTATGATTCTGGATGAAATGTTCTCCATCAAGTACAGCATCTTGACCCACAGGTTAAACCTCATCAGCTACAGCCTGAAAAACAAGGAGGTGAAAACAGCTATAGACAAAATGTTTCAGAAATTCAAATTTCTCAAGTAGTGTCGATCTTTTTAAAATAAAATAAAATAAAATAAAGGGGAATTGAATTGTGGAAAACGTCTGTTTTGGAGAGTCTCAGTTCAGGTATCTGAAGCTTTGGGCCAAAGCCTCAGCTGCTCTTAATCAGAGTGGTTCCATTAAACTCAGCAGGCCACATCCCCATTGCATAGAAGAGACACTGGAGCAAGGGAGACAGGATCCTGGGTCTCCATGTAGGTTGCATGCTAGAAGCACCAGAATCTAGAGACATTCATGTACATTTTCTTTCTTTCTTTCTTTCTTTCTTTCTTTCTTTCTTTCTTTAATACAGCTATGGCCAATTTGTACCACTTGAGGATATGGCCAGTTCTATGAAAAAACCAGCTGTGTCTATTGTATTATGTAGTTCTTCTAGAGTATTTTGTTGAAAACCCTATTTAATATCTGTAATATCTTATAAGATTCATCCCTATTAATGTCTCTGTCTCCAATAATATCAGTAATTAATAATGAGTGTGATCACACAAAGAAAGTAAAACTCTATTAGGCGAGATTGAGAAGGACACATATCAGGTATCCCATATCACAGTGGTTAGGGCACCCACGTGGGAGGAAGCAGATCCCTTTTTAAAATCTTTCTTCTTATTAGGCATTTGAAGAGGGTCTCCTACATCCCTAACTGCCAGGATACAATCTGAGGGGTTTTCTCCACCTAATTCCTTCTTCTCTTCTCCCATCTCTTGCCATGGTTTCTTGCCACCTTAAGTGAGGTTAGAGGCTTCCAAGCTGAGAATTCCAAGGTGAAGACGGTGTCTTCCCTCAGAGGAGACAGAGACTGAACTCCTGTGACAGCTGCAGTATTTAGAACACAACCCTCTGCTTGGCCTTTCCCATTGGCTAAGGAACCATCTGTCATGCTGGCTTTTTTTAATCCCATTCTTAGGTGTCTATGTCTCCACTTTTACCGTGTAGTGAGCCTGGCTGCCCAACTCAGGCTCTAGGAACCAAATGATGACAAAAATAACCTAAAAATTATCCACTGCAATGCTCAGCATTAGAACAGCTACGTTCCTTTGTGAATCTAATTCTGGATGTAAATTGACATAGCACCATTATATCAATGGAACTAGATGGATTTAAATGAACTGGGAATCTTGCCCATAGTGTCCATATTCTAAATTGATTTTACATACCTCAGATTTCCCTCACCATTCAGTTGGAAAGACCAGTGTATCATTGAGTTTCCACTTAAATCCTAAACATAATAGAAAGTGGTGCTGGCTCTATGCACCCCAGTGAAATTCACCCTTAGATGCAGCATCACAGCTGGTGGAAGGCAACATAACTCCACTGAAAGAAACAGGGCTATACCAATATTTGTCAGCTGAGGACTTTGCCTCGGAGAATAAAGTTATGATTCAGAATCCACCTTTTGTCAAAGCTGGACTTGCAGAGATATCATGTCAGGTAAATGAAGAGCCAACCAGCAGGCTGGGATTTTCAAAAGAGGTTAGGCAAGTTAGGTGCCCTACTCCTATTGAATGGGAAAATGACAGTCCTAGTGACATGCTCAAGGTCAGTCAGAAAGTTGGTGGAGATGAAGATATTGAAGTCTGATCTCTTCCATCCATGTTTCTGCCTTGGATCATACGATCATCCATGTATCTGCTGGTAGTCCCATATCTCTTTCCATCTAAAACTAGGAATAACAGAATGCAGGCCCTGTCCCCATTAAGAAAGATACCACCCTCTCCTACTGGTTTCACAGGGAGAATTTCTTCTCTCACATTCTTCTCAAAAAATGAATAGAATTGGTTGAAAATGGGAATATTTTCATGAAAAAAAATCATGTCCCTCTTTCTCATCAAAATTCACGACTTTTATAACCATCTCATTGTATAGAAAATAGCATGATTTAGCTACTCTCACCTCCTGCTTTTGCAAGGTGTCACTCTGTTAGACTGTAATTTCTTTAGAACAGGAGTGATGACCATTTCTAGATGTGTTAATTCTGGTCAAAAGTTTTTCCCATGTTTGGAAAATAAAATTTGAAAGTGTTGTTTCGTCAAGATAGAAATTTTCTATGGGAAAATCTGAATTTTGAAGAAACACATTTTTCTTTTCTTGGGGAGGGGAGAGGATTCCATTTCAATTTGATGTTTCAAAATGAAAAGAAATTTTGTTTCAAAATGTCCAATTGAAATGAACATTTTCATTTTGAATAGACATTTTCACTTAAATTGATATTAAAATGAGTCCTTTCAAGGTCATTGTAAATTAAAGTATTAATTCAACATGAAAGTTTTCATTAGAAATGGACACTTGAAGAGGAAATATTTTGTTACAATCAAATTTAAAGATGAAATGTTTAGACATTTCTGCAGCTAAATGTTTTAGAATTTTTCATCTCATAAAATTTTGACATTTCATCTTTTTGAACCCTCTTTGGAGTAAACAAAATATCAAAATACAGAGCTTCCTGGGTGATGGAAATTTCTGTATCGTCTCTAATATTTGTACACTGCCAAGCATAACAAGGAACTGATTTCATAGTTCAAAGGCCAGAAGGGACCACTGTGATCCCCTAGTCTGACCTCTTATATCACAACGGCCAAGTGTATTTATTTATATATAAATATATAAAAGAAAGAAGTGGTTTCTCCAGTGTCTCAGTCTATTATATTTAAGCTCTCTGGGTCATAGACACTCTTTAATTTCATTTTAAGCACTGAGGCTAGTATTTTTTTGGAGCTTAATGGATGATTGATGGTAATAACCTTCTGTAATTTGGGGAAAAGAACCTCACAGATGGACTGCAGAGTTTAATACATGTTGTAATAATTTGGCCTACAAACTTACCCTCATTATGAGCTCAACTGTGAAAAGTATGTGACAGTTCATCAGATGTCACAATAGCCTCTAATAGCAAATGGTGATGGAAAAAGGAAAAAAAACAGAGGTGGCCAACCTGAGCATGAGAGGGAGCCAGAATTTACCAATGTCCATTGCCAAAGAGCCACAGTAATACATCGCAACACCCCCATTAGCTCCCCTGTTCCCACTCCCAGTGCCTCCCACCCACTAGCAGCCCCTCCCAATCAGCACCTCCCCTCACCTCCCGATCAGCTGTTTCATGGCATGCAAGAGGCTCAGTGGGTGAAGGGGAGAGGGAGGAGTGAGGGCATAGTAGGCTCGGGGAGGAGGCAGGAGGGGGTGGAGTGGGGGCAGAGACAGGGGCTGAGCAGTGACCGCCCCCCAGCACATTGGAAAGTTGGCACCTGTAGCTGCAGCCCTGGACTCGGTGCCTATGCAAGGAGCAGCATATTAACTTCTGAAGAGCCTCATGTTGCTCTGGAGGCACAGATTGGCCTCTATAGGGAAGGAGAAAGAGAGACTGAATAGTCCAAAGGAAAAAGTTTCCTGATAGAATTCACAATGTGTGCTAATATCATGCCTCATAAATAAGGCAGTGAGATGCAGAAGAATCAGTGAACCAAAATCAGTGTATTAAACCAGACCTTATGGGTGAGCAAAGTAATGAAGGGATGGGCGACTGCACCCATCAGTCCCTTTAGGGATTCTTAAAGAAAGAGATTTTGGCTAGAAAAGTTGGCTACTGGAGTGAGTGTCACCATCATTGCTGACATGCCCACCGTTTCCTGGGACCCTAGAATTTCTTCATCCTAATCCTGAGAGATGTCCTGACCAGACTGGTCCAGAGAGAGGGAGGAAGATGACACCATGGGT